>NW_020272857.1:825310-953039 GCF_003268045.1 Sipha flava | reverse complement strand
AATTGAGTTTTATAAGTTAAAATTTGTTTTGGACGATTTCGTTGAATTGGGGGGGCCAGCTCCCCATAGGGAAATCGGTGACTACACGAAATTGAAAAGGTTACAAATTTCAAAAAGTTGGTTACAAATAGTTACAAATTGGGCTTTATAAGTTACAATTTGTTTTGGACGATTTCGTTGAATTGGGGGGGGCTGCGTGAAGTTAGCCCCTCATTGAGAAAGTACCCGTAGCTTGAAAAATATGAAGTTACAAATTCTAAAAACTTGGTTACAAATAGTTACAAATTAAGAAAATAAGGTTACAATTATTTTGGAAAGTTTTTTTTGTAGTGGGGGGGGCTAACTTCACATACGTAAACATAATAATGAGTAAATATGCTCTAAATAATAATTAAATTTCAAAAGTCTGTCTAAATGGCAAAGTATTAAAAACCATGCAATTAAAATATTTGTATTTCATTCCATTATATCTCTCCCTACATTAGGTGTGAGAGTTGCCCATACAACATATCATTTTTGCCGGGCATTCTCAAAACTATCGATACGAATCATATGGAGTCGTTCCTTCCACCTTTGATGCTAGTTAGTATATTCATGAGAATCGAATAAGTGTAAAACAATATTCTATTATTATGGGTTAAGTTCTGAGATTAAACAAATAAAAAACTAGATAAGTTTCGTAACAAATTATTTATTACGTGAAATCTTTTTAAAATGACTTAAAAATAGTCTTCACTGTATATCTTATAAAATAATGATTATCGCTGTTTTCTAAACATATTTCTTGTATTTATTCATCAATACAATTACTACAAATAATTCATAGACATTAATAATACTAAAATAAACAATATTGTTTTATATAAAAAGAAAAGAGGAAAGTTCTAAACTGCAACAGTTTTTCATGCCTTATTTTTTTATTTTTTTTTTTAATACCTTTATTTTTTTTTTAACTCTATTAAAGAAATATAAGTCTTCAGAAAATAATAAATGCTCGAAAAACTACTTGTTCGTAAATCATTTCCAATGGTTGCATTTTAATTCCTGCGGTTGTATATATATTGTAAAGGTTTTTCTTAATGACCCATTTATTATTTCAGAGTGTTTTCATTGATTTTATAATATTTTATTTTTAATTTTAAATAGGTACTTAAAGATTTTTTTTGTTTTTAAATGTTTTTAGGATTTTTTCGCTTCCATATCTATATAACGTCCATTGGAATATTGATGCTGTTTTTTGTAACTAAAACTCAGATTTTGTTAGCTTTACAATTATGTTTAATATTCAAGTCTAATTTTCAGAAATGTTTTATACTTGAAATATTTTTAAACTTCAGTTTGACTCGGAAAAAAAATCATTAAATAATCAATCATGCGAGGATGTCTGTGTGTAGTCACGCTTCTTACTGTTTCATAAGTCAATTTACTATTTTGTACTAACTACCGGCTATGACGTATTGGATCTTATGAAGTAATATTTTCGTATCGATTGCAATACGTTTTAATTAATATAACATGAAAATATATGAGCAATTGTATTTACGACATGATTAGATCAGCTTTAGTTGTCATCCTTTAGATTTTTATTTTCAAAATAATCCGATCATTAAAAAAATGAGCTCTTGGAAGATTATTATGTCATTTAAATCATATTACCGGACATCGTTTTAGCTGTATAATAAATTATTGTATCCACAAAATTAATAAATCGTTCCAAACTGTAAAATAAATTCTACGCTGCTATAAATTGAACTAAGAAAATTGTTGCTGCTTGAAAAATATAATTTATAATATTTCAAACCGTTTAGATTTCTTTAAAATATAATTTAATCAAATATTAATGGTTTTTTTTATTGATTTTATTTTTCGAATTGAATGTTCGAAAAAGAATTCTATAACAAATATTATTATGTTCGTATAATACTTTTGGTATGCGATGCTATTATTTATCTGACTAGTACGTTTTTCGATAAGTTTTCGTATGTTTCATTTTTTGAAACCATCGATAAAACTAATATCGTCGTTAAACGGATGCTTCTGTAATTTAAAAATTCATGAATTTTTCATAAGTTACGATGATCAGACGACCGGGACTATAAATTACAAACAAGTGCGCTCGTGTATCAAAATGCGATATCATAAACAAATTGAACAAAAACACTATATTTATACACATATAAAGAATTATATTAATAACATTTGAAACGAAAATCAATTGAAAGGAACAAGGACTTGTCGAATGGATCATTGATAATTCTATAATATGTTTTACATGCTTACCAATAAATGAGTAGACGTTTACCGTTCTCTTAATGAATATATTTATTTTTTTTCATGTCTACAGTGTATGCCTATAAATAAATCTTATCAGCAGAATATATTTTGCATATTTTTAATTTTATGAACCCATTAAACGTTACATATACTAAACAATAATATAATAACCATTATGATATTATATAGTTCAGTGATATACTATTAGTTCACTATAATATCTCAATTGGCAATATTCTATGTTCTTTTTTCAGTTACTTTTTACTACGATAAGAGAAATGATTTCGATTGTATGTTTTCAATCAAATTTAACTTATTTTTAATTGGTACATAAATATGTTACGTAATCCTATACATACATGAAATGTACTGTATGATGAAATATTAGGATGAAGGAATGAAGTATTTTGAACGGTTGAAAATAATATCTATTTATTCTAATGCTTAAAATGACGATCACACAATTATTCCAATACAACAAAAACAGCTAAAACAACATAAAAATAATTATTATAACTATAAAATTTTCTATGGTTGAATTTTCATTTCATTTTTTGATCATATTAAACTTTGGTTTACATGATAAAAATTTTAAAATATCCT
Source organism: Sipha flava (assembly GCF_003268045.1). Classification (NCBI taxonomy): domain Eukaryota; kingdom Metazoa; phylum Arthropoda; class Insecta; order Hemiptera; family Aphididae; genus Sipha; species Sipha flava. Next base: position 950,162 of record NW_020272857.1, on the reverse strand, counting down.
TATGATAAAAATATACGTATATGTTGAATCAACATTATTGTAGCATATTTTACTTTTGAATCTAATCATCAATCGATGCACACTATTTATACTTATTCGAATATTGATTATTGTTGTGATAGATTTATAAAACTATGACCACGTACGGTGTAATTATTGAGGGAAAGTGACTTAAACTCACCTTGGTTGTAATAACTCATTTTCATGCCCAAGATTTTATTTTATTTTATTACACGTATAATAGAGTTACTCTTGTTTTTATGATTGTAATGTATACTGTAAATTTTGCGAAAATGAATTCAAAATATTTTACACGTTGTACTCTTTGTGGTGTAAACAATTTATAATTCCGACACTTTCAAAACATTATAATATTAAAATCCTGCATAAAGTTTCTTTATCGTTGTACTGTATAATAATATACGTGTATATATAATATATTACCTATATATTATAGAAATAAATCCGCTTACACTATTAAAATAAAAATAAATATGGAAATCATCTCAAGTTCTTAATACTGTTGTTGTTTTTTTTTTATTATCTCATGATATATTACCGAAGAAACATTCAGCATAACAAAATGTTTTGGATATCGTAATAAATACTAAATATTATTTTCTATCAATTCAAAGCATATACAGGGCAACACTTTTATAATTCATAGTATACAAAAGTAATGTTATAATAATATGTGCATAATATTTCTTAAACATAAAACGTTTAGTAACTGCTTTCAGTAGATTGATGATCGATCAGCATCTATATACATATATATAATTTACAATAACATTTAAAACGCATAAATTGTTAATGATAACATGATGACTCATATCGCTCATGAAATGATGACGTTTTAATAACGTTGCGTATCAAATTAAATGGTTTAAGCAAATCGTGTTATCTCGTTGCCAAAATATATTTTCACCTTGGGCTGATGTGTCCGTTTTTTAGAATATTGAGTAAATATTCATTAAGTCTATATGTTGTGTTCGTATATATGGCAACGCTTCAAGATTATATATCTATATATTTATTTATACAGCAAAATCAAATTTATGTGCAGCACCGTATTACCATGTATTACGTGCACGTTATGTATGTGATGTATTCTTGAAACCATCTCGGATTAGGACTTCTAAAGTGTTTTGATTATTGTTTTTCTCGCTACGATTCACGGATAACTTGGAACAGTAAGCTCAGAAGTATACTCGCGTGTAATAAATTACATGGTGGCTAGCATGATAATATCATGCTAGCATGATAATGTTTGAATATTGATTTCGCAGCTCGGATAATAAATCATAATATATTATTCAGGGTTTTGATAAATTAACAATCCATCTCTGTAGCAAAATAATTATAAGATTTAACAAAATACAACTGTGTAAGCAATTTATGATAGGAAATGTGATATAAAGATTGAAATTGGAAATATCAAATGTTCTAATGTACTTGTTAATAATTAAATGGTTAAATGGAGTAAAATATTAACTATAATGTCAGTGAGAGTAAACTGGCCATCATCGACGGTTGAATATTATAATACTATATATTCACTAACAAAACATAGTTAATACTACTATAATCAAACTTCCATTGTTCACCGCTTATTGAGTTATGGTAAATAATTAATATATACTCAGACTGACTGACCACAGTTATAGTGTTAATTATTATTGTGTAATTTATTCAATATTAATTGTTTGCGTAAGAAATTACCTGCATATTAAAATAATATAAAAAAATAAGTCGCAATTATTTTACAATATATTGTTATTATTTAGCTATTGTCAGAAATAAAAATTAGATTATATTTTTGGAATAATTTTTATCTTTAAGTGCAACTACGGTATACTCTATAAGTCATAAATACAATATAATAAAATCTAGTATCCTATTAAAAACCAATTACAGGTCATAACAGACTTACAAATAATTTAAAGAAAATGTAAATTGATATGACTGAGCACATACAATGTTAAAATTATTTTACATTACACTTAAGTATATTATGCTTTTTATTTATACAATTATTGAAACTTTCGTTATATAAGAGCAATCTGAAACTCTCAGAGTTATATATATATATATATATATATATATATATATATATATATATATAATTGTCCAATGTTCACCGATGAGAAAAAATACACTTAAAATAAAACAAAAAACAGATTACAAAAGGTAATTTCCTACATTTGCATTGATACTCATAAAGATGTATTACATTTCATTATTATTATTGTTTTTATTTTCAAATTAATTGCAATGATTCTCTGAAAACGATGAAATTGTTGTCAATAATTTTTAGAGAGTACAAAAGGAAGTACAAAACACACCCACGTACACACAATGTGTGATATGTAATATTGTGTCACACATATACATGAATTAACATAATATTTTATATGAATCAACATATAAAAAATAAATCCATTTAAGTATGATTATAACTATGGGTATGGTCAAACTGCACTTGGGCTCAAATAGTATTTCAATAAAATTATCAAACATTTGAAGAGGTTTGATTTATTTCATTTAGTTACATTTATTATCACTTAGTAAACATTAGCGTGGTTAAAAATTATTGTTTTATGCATCATATTATGTTAATTATATATAATTACATTATAATTGTTATATTATACTTTATATCAAGCGCGCATTCAGGATTTTTGTTTGGAGGGGGCTTAAACATTTTCTTACTTTCCTTACACACAAGTTAACAATTGACATTAATTTTCTATTAATGTATAACTAACATAATAATAAAACTTGAAAAAAATTTTACCTTTCATAGGTAAATATAAATAGTATAATACTATACTTGTGACGATATGATATAATGTATAATTTAATGTACAACATATTTTTTTTGGGGGGGGAGGCTACAGCACCAAAGCCCCCCTTCTTGGGTGCGCCAATGCTTTATATTATATTATTTTATGTAATACATATTATTATTATTATTATAAACTTTTTTTTTTTAATCGTCATATTTAACCATCGTCTTTATTATAATTCTTTTTTTGTCATTTCAATCATTTTTTTAGTAATAACTAATTGTATTCAAAAATTTTACCCTAGTAATACGCTTCTGAGTATATAAGTCAATATATTTTTGAATATTATTTTTTTTTTCTGATACCGTATTGTCGATTGTTTAGTACCAGTGTTCTGCATTAAAATATAGGTGCCGATTTGTCATTGTGTCAACCTATTATTTTAACATACATAAAAGAAACATTTCATTGATCGCAGTATGGATTGCTTGTTCAAAATCTGCTAAAAATAAATTTAGCATAAATATTAAACCAAATTCATTGCACTTTTCAGTAATTATTTTAAACATATTATTGACAATAATATTAACTAAGTTATCTAAGTGGCACGAACTAACATATAATGCTATTAAATAAGTATGCCGTAGCCTTCTTTAACAGAAAGATTCCTAATATTTTTAAAGTGTTTTCCATTTTAACTTTTTTTTTTAAACGAGTGCAGTTCGACCATTACCTTTTATCAATCCAAGTGCAATTCGACCATTTATTTGTAGATAATAAGTGCAATTCGACTATCCCGATAACTACGTGTCTGCATTTTTACCTGTATACACACAAGTTTTGAATAAATAAATATGTATTTAGAAGAAGAAAAAAATATAAAATTGAAAATATGTAAAATTATACCGAGGATCAATGATATACAGAATTTTCGGAACGTTTTCGAAACTCTTCAGGAGCATTTGTACGAAATATAAATACAACATTTTCAAAAATTGATAAAGATACGGAATTTCCCAGTTTTCCTTTAGGGACAAGTTTTCGGGCTTATGGCGAAAGGTCGTATACTTTTAATGTATAGGTACTTGCTCTTATTTACAGCTGTTTTCCGTCTACCGTTCCGCTTACCTTCATTGGTCGTCCAAATTACAGAATTGTAGATGTATCATTAAGTTTTAATTAAACTTAATACGATTTAGTGTCTTTTGTAAAATACCAAATAACTATATAGACACATAAACTCACAGCGTTCACATAAAAAAAAAAAAATTAATTTTTTTTTTTTCTTAAAATAATGACCGATAAACAGTGTTAAAATAAAATGTTTTCACTCAAAACATAATTTCCCTTGAACTGTCCATATTTTAATTCATTGTCTTATCATGTTACAGCTTTCAAAAAATTTAATATGGTATAGTATAGTAATATATAATTATATTATATTCACCAGAAAAATTCATACTTTTCTTTCACGGTGACACATATACATATATATATATATAATTTGTTCGTTTTAATTACATGTAAACATCATTTATGAAGACAGATAAAATTATGAAGGTTTTAATTTGACTATGAAATCCATCAATATTTTCATTTATATTTTATTTTAATATTCAATTTATTGAATAAATATGCATAATTATTTGAAACATGAAAATTAATTTAATTATTATAATAAAAAAAATAAAAATAAAAATAATGTTATTATATAATATGATGGATATTGTTTATGTAAATATTTTGCTACCAACCGCCTGTCAGTTTTAAACCATCTTTAAACATAAAGTAATTATATATATTTGACTAAAATCTTATACCTAATTGAGAATTCGTGCTTTATTTCCACCGGAAAAGATTAACTTAAACCGTTATAAATAATAATTATATATTATATTAGTTAATATAATATAAAATACTTTGGTTTTTCTTAATATTAATTATTGCGTTATGGTATTTTTTCTTACGGAGCGTATAGGCAATTGAGGATTCAAATAATCTTCCAAGTACGGTAGGCTTTAAGGTAATTTGTTGGGTTGAGCAGATAAGAAGATGGTGTGGTAGTTATTTCTATTAGAAAACAAAACCATCAGTGACCGTGTTCGAAACAACGACAATGCGCATTTAGAATCAGCCGCAGATTCATCCCTTTCGACCACAATATATTACCACCCTTAATATGTTTTTATTAATGTTGATTTAAGTTAAATTAGTTTCCATACATAGTCATATATCATGTGCACAAATATTTGAGTTAAGATTTGGGCTGTAACAGTTTTTCTGCTGTCGTATTTTGATGGCGTAGACGCACACGAAGCTTTATTAGAATACAGGTATATTTTATTTTATATTTATACACGGAAACCCTTTTTATTATTTATATAATTTATAATCATAAATTTAGTAAGGTATGAGATAAATTAAACTTAATAAGATAAACATGAATCAAAAAAATAGACTAGTAAACATGAAACATAATGTAATGAGTAAACAATATTAATGACTAACAGACAACTATGACTTTCAACTATCAACCGATACAAATACTGTTAGTTTAGTCTTAGCCTAATCTTATCATTATAATGTATCTAAAAAAATATTTATTTATACTTTATCTGTAAGAAGAATAGCATGTGTTTCAATGTTAATCACACAAACATTGCGAGAGTAATCGTTTAATAATTAAATATTTTTAAACCGTTAAAATATTTAGTGACAAAATTATGCAATTAAACGTTATACGAATGGTATTTTTTTTTTAAACCTCATCATATTTTATATATGAACTACAGTCCTCTGAATCTGCAAAAACAGAACGGAAAATACGAAATTTTGAATGACAAGGAATATCGAGGATGCAAGTCACGGGGATCTACCGTTAAAAAATTACGCTTCACAAAATATCATTTTTCGGTGCGATTCAAATATGCTGGTGTATCTATGTGTACATGTTTCTGTACTATTATAACTACGCAACGACCGGCTACAAAGAAAAAACCGTAATATTTCGAACTCCCCTCGGATAAATTATTAACAGTTTTCACTACAATTTGTCTTTTGCCGTTGTACCTAGTTTTACACATCATAAATAATTTATTTAAAAATTATAATGGTGAACCGCATAGTGTGGTAAAATTATTATTATTCATGTTTCATACTTAATTTGTTTTGTAATTTAATGGTCAAAACCATGATTTATAAAATTTCATCAAAAAACCTTTTAAACTATTTTTTAAATTTCAAAACGTATTTTTCGAAATATATTCATTATATATATAATTATAAGTGCCGAGTAACACATTAACTCGTAAAATTACAATCGTTAATGTTTTAAGAATACGCTACGGTTAGGTTAGGTTATACGTTCCATATAATATATATTATAACGTATGACATATCAATTACTGCACTATTTACATCAAACTGAACGGCGAATACCCTTAATACATTTTTTCAAAATTTATCATCCACATCGATATGATAACGCTACGCGTATTTTAGTAAAATGAGAATAAAAAATAGACGTGTTAACTTTAAAAAAAAACAGTTATCTGTACCGAGAAGTCTTCAGCCATCAACGACTAAGATTTTAAACTTAAGATATGTAAGAAAAAATAAAATAATTGAATATTTATGATGTCTAGTAGTTCTTACCGTTATATATTTTAGGTCCAAAAATGTTACTACAACTCATAACTCTATGATGTCACGTTGCTACGTAAAATTTATACACATCTATCAATTCAATCATTTTTCGAAGGAAAGTTGTTCATTTTTTTTTTTTTTTTTCGTTATTATGAAACTTTTATAGGATCATTATTGATGTTTGAAGAGGTAAAAAGAAGTATATCGGGGCGTATGGCCGTGGACAGGATAGACGGGGTAAGTAAACTCAGTAGAACGACCCAAAAATATGTCCCCAACAGCCTGGTGTTCGCCTTGGGTCCCTCTTTTATTGTTATTGAAATCGTATTTCGCCGTGTTAAATGGCCTGAAAAAAGCCTGGTCCGCCAACAAACTTTCAAATAATAATAATAATAATAATGACGATAAAATAAATATAAAAATCTAGATGTCATTTTATTGCGAAAGTATTATAACGTTCGAAGTTTATCTATCAAAAACAATTTATTTTTGTTATTCACAAATTTTACAAAACGCTAGATTATGTTATTTTTATTCGAAACAGTAAAATAAGACAATATATTTGTTATATATTGACCTCAGAAAGTGGACCGTTTCCGTTTCAGATGTATATATATATATATATATATATATATATAAATATCTGCACGCACCGAAAAGCTATAAATGCTAAAATATTAAGATAAATCACGTTCAACCATAATAAAATAAATAAATATCATGACCAAAAATGGCAGCTCAATATTGTGTTCCACGATTTTTCAATTTTATTAAAACATTAATATTTGTTTAATAAAAACAAATAGTTATCAAAAGATCGGTTGTATACAGTGTGTAATGTTTTGCTACCATAAAATTAAAAATTAAATATTTAACTACAATCCTATAAAACCGACTACCTTATACACCATATTATCTTGTGTAGTGACTATATAGATTACTTATTAACCAATGTCTGAATATTAAAATATTGTTACTCTAATTTAGGTCAAGTATATTAATAAATAATATATTCAAAATGTAAAAAGAACAAAAAAAAAAAAAACCAATAGATATTCCAGTCAATACCTACGTCAGATTTTATGATGTAGTTTCGCATAGAACATGGTATTATATGTATATATTCGTACCATTTATTATTATCGTATAAATGGATAATATTATATAACGAATTTATGGCGTTTATGTTTAGCACTTACAAATATGCAACGAAATATTATTTTGTTTTTTTAAATCACATTTAATCACCGGGATGAACGTACATAATGTAACCCGGATAAAATGAAAAAATTTAAAAGTAGTCTTAAAAAAAAAACAACAACAACAACATAATGAACGACACGTTTTTGTTTTCCGTGCGTAGTTCATAAAATTTTAGTACTGTTGTCACAGCTGATGTGTACATTATTTCGTTTCATATATATATACGTGATGCTATACCGACTTCCTGCCGTAGTGTAAGCGGGCTGCACTACGGGTTGTACTGGGGAAAAACAACGTGGCTTATCCTATATTTATAGCATTCATTAATAACATATATTTTGCAATCAGATTTATACGTCGTCGTTAATAATGATTTCAACACGTATTTGCATTAAAACCGTATATATCGCGTGTTCGATATACATATTATTATGTATGTACCGACTTATTGCTTTATAATGTCAATCGCGCGCGAGTCCATCCAGTTTGCTTGCATAATAATTTAATTTATGCCACCCGTTTCGTCACTATTGTGTTGAACGTCAGAGCTAGCAGATTGACGATCAAACGCTTTGGAATTTGTATGCTATTAAAACGTGTTCGTAAATTCGTTTTAGATAATGAATTGTCATGGTCGAGACTAAAAAGTAGTTACTTCCGTTTTATTTTTGAGTTCAGATGAAAATAAAAAAAACAGTATTTATAAAATCAAATCAATTTCATACGTATTAGTTGAGTTAAAAGCAATAAGTGAAACCTTATAGTAAGTACGATGGATGAGTACGATCATGTGTAAGCTGTTAAACTGTGTCATTGGTTCCGTATGACTATTATACATTTAATATTAAAAACAAGAATTGCGTTACGAATTAAATCTAGAATATTATCTAGTTTTCTTAAGTATAAAACTTTAGTCGACATTGTTCTGTTATTGGAGGCTGTTTAATAACTTAACACATTACATTACGCACCTAGTTAAATTAACTACGAACCATTATAATCCAGTACAAAATGTATAACGAATTTGGTACTAACTTTTGTACACGTCGTGTTTGAACATGAAAATTAATTAAGTATCTAAATTTGAAAATAAAATAATATTTATCTATTATTGAAACATATTTTTTTGATAATAATTAGTACGATTCTACAGCAAACACTTATATTTCGATATATTTTCGATACCGGCTATTACGAATACATTTTGTAACATTTTAATAGCAACAACCGTAACTATGTACGAACGCACCTATAAGTTGTTTTAAGCGTTTTTTTTTCAGAAACTCAATAATAAAACCAATATTAAACAACATCACGCATACTCTTAAGCACATTTTGGTCAGCAATATAATACATATGGTATACATTTTTCGGTAAAAAAATAATACTTTAAAATGTTCGTGGAGATAAATAATTGATCCTCAAACCAAAATTATTATAATAAGGTTCTGATCAGTTCAAACCGCGATCGAAAAAGATTAAAAAAAAAAAAAAAGTCTTTGATGCAAACTAGTTAGTACACTATCTGAAAATCGGTGAATCTAAGATATATATTGTGTATACACATGGAGTAGGAGGGCAAATACTTAACGGTGGTATGGGAAATTCATAATTGTTCGAACATGTGGCTGAAAAGTCGTCTAAACTACGGATTTAATTAGAAATCTACAACAAGTTTATAATATACATTTAGGTCAGACAATGCTGACGGGTATTTTTACGTAGGATTTTCTGTTGTTCTTTAAAATTCTTTTAGTTGTTATAACCTAATAGGTAATTATAAAAATCAACCCACGTGGTTCGTCGTATAAAAATAAAATAAACCAACTAATCTGATAATTAAATTTTTGATCTGAGCTACAAAACTTTTTCAATTTGAAAAATGTTTGATGAGTCATCATTGAGTGATTAAAAAAAATAATAATAATAATTTTTATTTCACCGATCACTTACATAAAAAATTGCATTGTGCATAACGATGCACTCATACTCATCGTATAAAACGTAAATACTACAGTTCATTAAAATAGCTATATTCGTCTCAGGTATACTGCATAATAAATAGATAATTATGAACATTTTTTTCCCGTAAACCTTTTCAACAACTGTGAAATACAAAAAATAAAATTAAAAAAATCTCAGCATTCTCGGCTCGAGAAGTTTTAATTGGATGGTACCACGGTGATTATTAATTTTTTCCTCAATGGCTTACTGACCCTACCAACGACGTCTCGCTTGTTATATTATATATTTACGTACCTACAGTACGGAAGTTGTTGTTTACATAAAAATCCCGGGAAACATATGATATTTTAACATAGATTAACATTCACTTTCAAATTATTTTGAATAAAAATAGAAATCTCAACCTCCACGTCTATTTTTGATACATGTAAGTATATATAGGTATATATATCTATAATAAATGTATATAAACATATTCGGTTGCATCATATTTTATGTATTTACTTATTATTCGTGTTATCGTATATTTCCTATTCGAATATGTTTTTTTTCTACGTATACATTCCTTTTTGTACCCTCAAAAAAAAAAAAAAACTGTATCAAATTCTATTGAGAGACTACACACATATCTTTACCATCAACATGATTCATGTTAAAAAAAAAAAATCTAGTGGTTTGGTGATTTCCATTGCCTTGTCCAAAACTTGCACACATACTACGAAGTTGTATCAGGATCGGCTTAACAATTTATAAGTGAACTAGACGGCCATGTATTATATTATTTTTTCCAACATAAAAATGTAGAATAATATTGTTATATGTACGTAATACGTACACATAAACTATCTCTATCTACAGCATTATGTGTAAACACGTATGCAAATTTTTCTTCTTTTCTTTGGATAACATTCGATTTTATAATTTTCAAATGTGCTATCCAATTGCTTCGAACAAAAATTATTAAAATATCAACACGTACGGTACAGCAGACCACTCATTGTACGTATCATAACATATTAAAACTACGTATTTCAGGGGGTTGTGAGGGGAGGGGTCGTTGTGCTATTGACATTGTCGGTTGAGTATTGTTGATGAGCGGTAAACGGAGAAATGAATAATAACGTGCATGTTTTATCATGATTTGAACGCGTAAAAATAAAATGAAATTACGGAGTAATACAGGTTATGTGTATACTTAGGACAAAAGTTACCGAACAAAAGTAAATACAACACATTAATAACACTTCTTCTCCTCCCGCCGACTTTGCCCACGTAATGTTCGACGAAAAAAATACAATAATAAAGTTTCGGAAAGTTTTTCGTGGGGCTGGCCTTTTCTTATTGTGATTCCAAAACTTCGAGTTACATAATATTTTATTAGGTCAACCACTATTATGGGTGCTTACATATGTGAAGTTGTACTACACTTATCTCACATAATTGGTGAATTTCGACTTAGCGAGTGTACTCACGTGCGATTGAGCTTTGTTGGGCAAACGATGCTTAGAACATGCGTTTTGTTGGCACATTAGTTTTAAATAGTTTCTCCTCATTTGGGGTGTTTTTATAGTACCAATTCACTACCACTATATGCTGTATCAAAAACACATTTTCTTTACGTAGACGATTGAGTACCTATACAGTATATAATCATCGATTTACACTTTCTGTGATACTATTTTCAATATCTGCAAAATGTTTTCCAACATTCGGTTTTAATACCGATGTTTGATCGAGGACAAAGCCGTCTTTGTTAAAGTGTATAATTTTTTGTCCCCAACCGAAGAATTTAATTTTTGTTCCTTTTTTACTGTTGTACACAAGATGGACCCAAAATTATATTCTCAAATTAGTCATCAAATATGTTTGAGAAATACTTAGTTTGTCGGTAAAAATAGCCGAATTGTCTCATAGGTGAAGAATATTAGTGTTTCAAATACTATATGAACTGCATAGTAAATCGACTTACTCATCCACCAAGATGCATTTTTATACATAGATATATATATATATATATATATATATATTGATCAGGAATGTAATTTCTGCGGTTTTAACATAACATGCGGATTTACTACGACATTTATTCAATATTTAAACATAAATCAAACCGAAGAGCTGTGTATTATTACATTTTATTCAATACAAGTTAAACCATTTAACTCGTTTGTTTCTCTCAAAGCCAGATATATTATATTACATATATATATACATATGTAATACATAGACGAAAATCATAAAAGTATTAACTGCGATTAATTTATGGACATTTCATGTAAATAATATAGTTCTAGTAAATTATCTATGAACAATGTAGTTACAATGAAACGGTTATAGAAGAATAAAATTCCCATTACGACTTTTATTTAATAAGCGCATTTTATTTGGACACCAAATAAGAAGCGCGACGCGAAAAACAAGACTTGCTGTGCTTAGTAAAAAACTTTTCTTCCTGAGTGAATTCACAATACGTATTCCCACACCGAAAATGTTTATTTGCATGATTTATTAGACACAACTATAATAAATTATTTTCACGTTAAACCAAAGTAATTATTATTTTCAACCAATGCAATAGTACACTATGTACACTGTACACTATACAGTGTGTATATTTAATAATTTTTTACTTTAAAGCTGAGTGCAGTATTAAACTGACCATGAGAAAAATCTGAGGGTTGGCAGCCAATACAGAAACCTATAGTTTGAAATCATCGAAAGTTCTATTACGATTCGTCGGTATAGGCAATGGTTTTAGTTCATAATGTTTTGTAGTATTGTGGTTTATTTTTAGAACACAATACGTACTACTGAAATTAATTACATTTATTTATAATGTATTTCATACTACACTCATATTTTTTAGGTAATTCTAATCATGTACGTGCTTACAACACTATCATTGATCTAAGCTTCAAATGTATTACTTCATTAAATTCTAAGCCTCATATCGAAATGACCTATTGGAAAACATTTAAGGTTCTTGATTTTATAATGAGAACAGCGTCGGACTTTAAGCTCAAATTAGTGATTAAAATACTTTTTTGTGTTCTAGTTCGTTTTATTCTAGAGTATGATTCAATCATTTGAAGTTGGCATACTGACACTGACATTTACTTGATTGAAAGAATGCAACGTAAATATATATTTTTTCGATTTGCTTTTTATTAGTTAATCCTCATCTGCTTCATGAGTACTCCCTTATTGCTGAACATCTTAACTTAAATACACTTGTTAATTTCCTAATTTTCTTAGGTACTATATTCCTAAAAAAATTGATTGATAGTAAAGTTGAATCTCTATCTTTGATATATTTAATTTATTTCAAAGTTCTCCAGAGACAGTCTAAATACAATGCTCCATTCTTTATCTTTTTTTGCACAACCAATTAATTATCTAATCACTTAGATGTCTAATGGAAAATGTTAATGAGGATCTTACCTTTAATATATTGCTAATTGACTCTTTTCTCTTACCACTTGTATTACTGACTTACCTATGTTGTTATTAAATGTTTTAATACTTTATTATTTTATATGTGTTAGTGAAATTTTTTTAGTACAAAGATCAAGCCCGTTTAATATATTATAATAATATAAATACGTGATTGTATTATTTCTTAACAGTTAATATTATTCAGATTTTGATATCGGTTATTGCATTATTATTTTTCGAATGATTTTCGATTAGACGAAACAAAAAAAATTCGTTTAAGGTATCCATCTATACTTATATATATACCATTTTACCTACGTCAACCCATATGTATCATTGTTATTGCATCTGACGTATATTTCAATTCTCTGGAGAAGAAACGATATATGTACTTGTGAATGACTTGTTTATTTGAGTACTGTTCGAAATAGTTTTACAATCGGTGACAGTTATCAACTGGTGTATATGGCCAGTGTTATGCTTGGAATTTTCTTGACAGCTTTATCATTCTTACAATCCGAAATACAAAAAGAATTAACTAAATAACTTATCTACACGTATTTTACTAACGGCCATATTATACGAATATCTTATTTGATTTGCAATCTCCCCCTCTCTCCGTTTTTCCATAAATGATCATATAGAGCTTTTTCTGTTCGGCAATTCTATCGATATTTACAGGTACATCGTCAAGAAGGGGGGCCATAGGGGGCCTGTACCTCTTTATTTTGATTTTTAAATATTATGGTGTTTAGTTGTCCCAAACAGGCTAAATCCTGAATGAATATTTCATATGGGCAATTTTAAACTCCACTAGAATATCGATTAAGATAAAAAGATAATAAAAGGTTTAGTGTAAACTCCGCCAGTTTTTTTCTTACCTGTAATGAGAATATGGAAACTCCTCCAGTTGTTTTTTTTTTTTTTTTGTTTACCTGCTCAGTGCTCACATTGCCACATGCCTTCTCACATCAAATACGTTGACATTTATTACAATGATGTATATTGAAATTGATAAAATTATTGTCATGGATCGATTCATTTCAAGGTGAATATATATCCACATTGATTCATTTATTATTAATTTTATTTTCATATTATCTGAAATTAGTATTTCCAATGATGATATGGGCAGTAGGTAAGGTATACATCAAGCAAGGATGGGCAACTCGAAGTTACTAGAGGCCGATTTTTAGAAAATTTAAATCTAGCGGGCCAAAGCAAAGAAATAAAAAAAAAAAAAGGTCATTCAAAACATTCAAAATATGAATTTTAATTAGCAATTATATAAATGGAAATAATAAATTCAACACACGCGATAGCATAATCCAAATGGTACGAAAAAACTGATATAGTTAAATAGTTTGGTAATGGCTATGGTTGAAAGACATATTTATACATATATAAGACATTTATACATTTAACGAAGTTTAATATTAGATAACAATTATTATATTGATAAGTTAGAACATAGACGATAAACTTTAAAATTGTATGACGTAATTTTAAAATCTATTATGGGCCAGATAAAAAAGCTCACGGGCCGCCAGTTGCCCACTCCTGACGTAAAGTATACTTTGACGAACATAATCATTCGTAGTCTGCGTGTCTCCGTGTATATTTTATATTGAACGAAATATGTCGCAACAAAGTAATAATATAAAATTAACTACTGGTTAATGAAGCAATTTATTGGTTTTATTTAACAACTACATATATAACCAAAATATAAAATATGTGTCTGATGAAATAAAATGGAGGTATGATATTTTATATAACATTATAATAATAATATTCACTAATTATTACTTATTATGTATTACTTTTAATAATATATCATATTCATTTTATATTATTACTCGATTTTCTTCACTGACGGAGTTTACATGAACCCAGTTTTACTTGTTTTATTTTTCTGATGGAGTTTACAGTATAAAAAAGGTACATGTGGCCATTGGCGCAATTGGGGGGATAAGGGATTTTAACCCCCCCCACCGGAATTTCTCCAATGTCTAGGTTAAAATTTACAAATTTTACAAGTTTGAAATATGAAGAGCTAATATTGAATACCTAGTATCATTGATTATAGAATAGTCTATTCTATTATCAATGCTATTATTTAAGTCAAAATATATAAAGGATTTGCATAATTTTATTAATTGTAAAATGTGTTATATTTTTACCTTGACCCTTCCCCCCCCCCCCCCCCCCCGAAAAAAAATCCTGTGTGCGCCACTGCTTGTCGCGGAGTTTACATGCGCCCATTCTATATAATTAACGATCGTATAACAAAATTTAAATTCAGAGATTCTATTTTATAAATATTCGTCACTTAACAATTTGAGATAAGAAAATAGTACGTATATTAATAGATTAAAAACTAGGAATTCCAAATACGGATATCGAACGTATATTTGATAAACACAACTACAGAAAGGGGCCAAAAAATGATGGCCCCTTATAGAAATATGTCTGGTTATGTGCCTGGGTATTTAAGAAATAATTTGTATGGTTTTACGGAGGAAAATTTAATATAACGAATACAAAGATAATATATAGCACATTTTAAACTTAAAAATTTCAGTTTTATTGCCATAAAATGGTACAGATAATTTTAAAATGTAAACACTTCTTAAAAAGTAGATAATAATTAATTTTAAATTATAAAGGAATTATGATTAATGATCGAATAAAGACATTTTTCTTGATAACATACCTTATCTCTTCTTGTATTAAACCTTATGGTTGGTTTTACAGTTGGATATATACTTTCCACGCTTCCCTGTTTCCAACTAACCTTTTCAACTCTGTATAGCTCAATAATCCATCACCGGAGATCATTTGTTTAACGAATAAAGTTCTAGAACATTCTCTTACCTTCAATTTTTCCTTCTATTATTCTATAAACTAATTCGTTTTCGTGTCTTAATACGTGACCAATCATGTTCCATTGGCTTGCTCTAATAGTTTTGATTATCTCTTTACATTATTTTATTCCACTAAGCATGTTTTCGTCGATACGGTATTCTATACAACTCACTTGCAGCATCCTTCTTCATCGCTACCGTTCAAAGTTTCCGAAAATTCGTTGTTTTGCTTTATATAGAATCCGAGTTTCGTAGCCTTATAATGTCAAACTCCATGCGTATTCATTTATGAAACATTTCCTCGCCCTAATTCTCATATTATTGGAATATACAAATGTACTCTTATCCATTAACGATGACTTTGCTTGTGCAATTTTTGATTCTTTTTTTATGATGCATTTTTCGTCTTGATTCAATGAGCTGCCTAGGTATTTAAGTTCCACTTTTTCAAGCAGCCGATTTGCTACTTGGATCTTAATGATACGGATTCAGTCAAATTTTTGGTACATCATAACTTTAGTTTTTCGCCTGTTGATAATTAAATTATATTTTTCAAAGCATCTCCCCATTTCTACTAGTGTTTTTTCCAAATCGTGTTCATTAATGGCTAAGAGTACAATATCGTCAGAGAATCTTATAACGGATATTATAAACATAATATGATATTACGGTATTATTTAAAATATAACATGTTAATAAAACATAAATCTTTTATAAACAGTATTTTAATTTATATTGACCAATAACCCGTGCATGTCCATGACTTTCGTTGCTACGGTTACTGTAGTTGATATTTTTATAAAAAATGCACCCCACTGTATTAATTATAACTGAAGTCCCGAAAGGAAGGTTAATGACATGAAATTAATCAACTTTTCTACTTTCTCTTCTTTGGTACTCATCTATGCTGTATGTTAAATTTTATCAGCATACTATGTTCAAATTCATCAAACGTGGATTGGCTATAAGTTAAATTATAGTAATACGACAAGAACTCAATAACCTACATTCGAACATATCGGGAATTTGATAAGCCCGCAATAATAGGATGAATAGGCCACTGGTCATATTTCATTGTAGACATAAATAAATGACGTATAGACGGAAGAAAGATAGCATTCATGTGTACCGAGTTCTTCCCATGGCAAATTTTGTACAATGAAAAACGAAACGAAATAACAAACAAATTACTAAATCATCAATTCCATATGATCAATTTTTTGATTCGTGTAGCAACGTATTTTTTTTTTCAGGGCAAAAACATTAAACGTCTGTATACAACGATTTATGCGAATGCATTATTTTATCATGAATTTGTAAATCCTTTGTAAGCTATTGAATTGAGTAACCACAAAGTTGCATTTGAAAATTATGCACATTTCAGTATAGTAGTATGACAGCAAAATAGTATTTTGATTGTGTGCTTTTTCTAAGTATGAATAAAACTTTTTATTCTAACGTAAGTACATGAACCGTAAATCACCATTATTTTATTTTTATTTATTTATATAAAACTCTTTTTAAGTTATTTTTTCCCAGTGGACCTCATTTGAAAAAGCCGGAATACAGAAAATAGAAAATTAAATTTTTTTTGTTACCTTATTGAAGTCAAAAAAATCAAGATTTAAAAAAAAATAAAAATTATATTGTTAATAATGTATTCATCATTACTCAATTATGGTCACTAAAGTGTAAGTTCTTTGCCATATCACCTGTCTTGCAAGTGAATTTTTTTTATGCGCATATTATTGTGATTATTATATATTATTTATATTATTATATATGTTTTATATTTTATAAAATATATTTAATATCGCTCTATTGGTGTTAGTATTAATATTTTACTCGAACGTAATAAAATAAAATTTATCCAGGTACACCAAAAGTTTTCAACCATTTTTCGTGCGTAACTCATTGTTTGAGAATCGAAACTTTAGTATAAAATCAAAGTAATTGTAACACGAATTAAAAGTAACAATATATTTAAATGTATTTTATGTAGGCTTATTGTTAACAAATTTGACTAATAAACGAAACAACTAACAGTTTCTTGTATTGAAGTATATAACATAATTTAATCTGGTCTCACAAAGAAATAACACATGGAAAGTAAATGACAACCACAGTTATGCATTATTACATTTTCACTACACCTACAAATATTATCTTCTTTCAGTGTTTTATCCTAAAATTGGTTTGTAGAAATTCTCCACTCTTTCTTGTTACTTAATTTTCTTTTTGTTTCCTCGTAAGAATTACACCATAGGTCAATGTCATCCGTGTTCTTTCCTTAGAATTTCTATCTTCTACGCAGTATATATTAAATATATTATTATCATTGTAAAATTTAATATTTCATTTGTATGTTATAATTATTTATTATTTTTGGGTTTTCATAATTTGCAAAAGTATAGTTTTAGTAGAATAATTTATACTATTTAACTGTATATGAATGTCAGGCATAATGTTTAACCAATATAAAAATTACGTACAAATTGTAACTAATGTAATTTTTTTTTGACAGTTCAATAGTGGAATAACAAATAAAAAAACTATTTTTCACATAAAATGTATAAAAATAAACATTTATTTAAAACGATATGATGAAAAATGTTCTCTGTGTTTTATTGATGTATATATATATACACAAAAAAGTTATTCAAACACCATAAAACAAAATAATTTTTAATTTTACATTATAATTTTATTTAATTAAATAGTTAATTGTTAGAATATTCTACGTATTTAAATATAACGGTCTATTATACGTAAATATATAGTGTAATATAAACGCAGCATTCGTAAAAACGCACATGCGCACGTGTGACTGTATTTTAATAAAATATAACAAACCATGTTTACAAAAAAAATATCATATTATATGAGACAGTATAGCCAATACATTTTATCAACTGATTTTATACATTCGTATACTAAGAGGATGCAACAGAAATAATTCCACAATTTGTGAAACTTATAAAAACTAAGCAATTGTATATAAAATGCCAATGAATTTGAACTATTTTTATAAATCGCATCACTTAAGTGGTGACCCTTATTGTCAATACATTGATTAAGCATTTTTTATTTATAGTTTTCTCACAAAGGATCATAGCAACTTCTTGGGTTATTACCTCCTTCAGAGCTTCCAAAGTTTAGGGAAAATGTTGCTACACTTGGCTATCGAAATAGTCCCAGTAAAAAAAATTACATGAGCTCAAATGTGACGTGGCAGAATAGTTTTATTGAATGAATATACATAATTAAATACATGCATATTTTAATAGTAAATGATCGAGTGCGTTTGTTGTGCAATAGTATGTTTTCGGTACACAATATAACTGTGAAATCCACACAATGTTTTCCGGCTCAATTTCCATTTCACATATAGCATACTACGCGTATATATATATATATATATACTTGAGGCGACATTTTTTACTAAGTTAAAAATACCTTCAATATCTATAATAATGATAACAAAAACAATAATAATGGTCATAATACCTTGTTCTTCATAAAAAACAATTGAATGTAATGTACATCGAATTACGTTTAATTTTATAGTAATCGATCAAAAACAGTCATATACAATATTTATACACCTATTTACAAATAATGTTTTAATAATTTAAAAGTTTTTCAACTCACATTATCTAATTGTACATGGCGTATAAGTGATCATTTATGTAATCATTTTTAATGATAAAACGATGTATAAATTGTGCAACATAACATAATTGTAACCTAATTCAGTAATCTAACCGGTGTACAAAAATGATACTTAATATTAATTGTAAGTTAAAATTAATCATAGGCATCGTACAAATAACTTTTTTTCTTAATCTCTTTATAGAGTGCTACATTTCTTAAAATGACAAGGATTTAATAATAATATATTTCATCTCTGAAATAGAAAAAAATATTTCTCATATTATAATAATCAACATATTTAAAATACGATTATGTAGAAGTATACATTATATTGGGATTTTTCATAAAAATAATAAAAAGAAGGTATCGTGACCCAAATAAAAAACAATATAAATAGATTTTTATTAATACCTATATATTTCTCATTTATTTTTTGTGCGTGTTCAGTGATTTTTTTCGGTGTTTTGTTACAATTTTTATGAATACAGCAATAAATAACTGACCTTCTGTATGGGTGGCAGCAAGAAAGGATCAGTAGTGGTTATAGTTAAATACAAAAGGTAGAAAAGATTAAAATATGGCCTTTAATTAGTGTGAATTCCGAGGGACATTGGTTCCTGGGTCACGATTTTCCTTTCATTTCACCCCTGGTTGCCAAAAAGGAGGTAGAGAGACATTTCGCATGAAATTACGTGGCCCATATTGGTATTGTTTTACTTTTTGAAAGCAAAAAAAACTATACCCACAACTAAAGATTGTTTAAATCATTGCTTACTAGGGTGAATTTGAAAATGAACGAAGTAGCAAGTGAAAGAAAAAAACACAGAGATAGAAAGAAAAAAATAGAGAGAGAGAAAGAGAGATAATAATAAATAAATATAAATATGCGGCTTGTAGAGATTTAAGAATGAAAGAATGTATAGAAAGCTTAAAATAAAAGTATTCACCCTTTATCTATATCTCTCTCTCGTTCTTTAATTTTCACTCTCTCTCTCTCTCTCTCTTGATTTTCAGCTCCCTATTTCACTGTTCCCTTTCTATTCTTGTACGTATGTCTCGTTGGTAGTATTTCACAAACGACAATAGGGCGCCCACCCAGTTGTAAAATAAGACAGTGAAAGTGGCGTCTCTATTTTTTGATATATAATGCACGTCACTCGCAGACGGACAAAAAACGGCTCGGGACGCTTTCCAAAAGCTATTTGTACGCGGTACGGAAATTCTGAAACGAAAAGTGCACCGTGTCTACGTAATGGCACTTGAACGACCAGGAATGACGAAGGAGAAAAGGAAATATATTCTGCTGTAAACACAGTTACGAGCGTTGCACTCCCACAGATTGCATTGCTCTGGAGTGCGCTAATGGAACTGGTTTTACGACAACGTGTACACAATAACCAACCATAGCATAGGTTAAGTCATGTCCTTAGCTGGTGCACAAATATATTTCTACCATGTATATATATATATCAGAACGATATCTGTACTGCACTGACGTTTTGGACACGTAATATGTGATCTTCGTTTTCTATTTGTATTATTATACTACGGAGTATAGAAGCCAGAAGGAAATTCCACAATAAAAGAAACAGATGCAAGTTGAAAACGTATGAAAAAAAACCTATGAAATGTTAAAAGATAACTTGTTAACATATTCTCGGTGTTATCAATATGAGTTACGCTGCAACTAGTGCGTGCAGCTACCCCAATAACAAAAAAAGATAACAAGGGTTGGAGACATTATTAAAAACACAGATCGGCTACAAATAAAGGGATCAGTATGATATTTTCAGAACTGCAAGACAGAAAAAACATTGAATACATACTCCAAAGATGAAACCTATGTGAGATGTTAGCGAACCGAATACGTATGCATACGCTAAAAAAAGAATTAAAACTAACACCATGTAGTCTGTCTTGGTATTAAAATAATGCATCGATTATACTGTCTAGTATCATAAGTAAATATTGTTAAAACATTAGGAAACGTATTCATACCTATTCAAGGAGCTATCTATTTTGATTACAAAAGATATTGAATTTAGTATATTTTGTCTTACATAAATTCACATTACCCTAAATACTGTTTGTAAAAAGAACACAAAAACTCTTTTCGATGTCATACTATTAAAAGGTATAATTATTATATGTTTTTCCTAATTTTTCATCGAAATTAAAAATATACATAAAGTATTCCAAAAAAAATTTAACAGTCGTTAAATATGCACCCTACTTTAACGAAATCAATGAATCTTACAAAAATGTGCAAAAGAAAATTTCTTAATTTACTCTTCATTTCACTATGAAATATCTCTTTTTTTATATCAATATGATATACGTTTTAGTACAACATCCAGGACATATTTACAATTAATTTTGAATTCCTAAATTTTTATCATATAGATAAGATTAAGGTATACATATAAGACTGTAGATAAAAATTAGTTATTAGGTTATAGAAATTAAGTTAGTTGTTTTAAATTAGTTGTGCTGTGTTAATATAGTAATATCCTAACGTTATATAGATAAATTTTAATATATTATAATAATATTAATAATAATAATTTTTTATTACGGAATAAAATTCCAATTACAAATATTTTAAATTATATAGTATAGTAACCAATTTTTAACACAAAGTGCTAAAAAAAATCTCAAAGAAAGCAATATAAAAATATAAATATAACTTATCTATAACTCCATGTTGTGATTATCATACATTCTTTCTATTTAGAAAATTGCTGTTATAATATTGACGCGGTCCCGCTGTGGTGCGGGTACAACAAGTACACCACTATCGCGGAGCCGCGCCCGCTTTCTACCCAGCCTTAACCCGGTCAACGACAACACCGTTTCCGATATTACCCACCTACCTCGGAAAACCGGGCAGAGGTGGGAAAAGTTATCGGAACCGGTGGCAACGTACCGACCGGTCGCCTCAAGTGACCAACCTTTTGCTCGTGACTGTCGTGGAAGCACATTGTCGACGTACATTTTCTGGCGTTTCTCCACCACCGTCACCGAGGACCACATCCGTACTTATTTTTTATTGTTGACATTGCTTTGACAATAAACTCGTAACAAAACGTATTCTGTTTCGGTTTCGTGGTTTTTCTTTTTTTTTTCTATTTAAAAAAACTCGATCCACTTCACTCCACTGTGACCGGTCACCTCACCGAGGGAAAACCTATCGTCCGCCGAGGCCGTGTCAATACTTATTTCAAAATTAGGTGAACCCAAAAATCTTATTACTTCATACAAATCCATTAATCTGTTTTCTACCTTAGGCAAACTTTTCGAAAAATGTTTACTAAAAAGAATCAGACTAATCCTAGCCGAATATTAAGTTATACCCGATTCACAGTTTGAATTTCAATCAAATCATTCGATAATTCATCAAGTTCACTGCTTGACCGAAACAATTGCTTCTGCACTCGAAAATAAAAAATTCTGTACTACTTCTGACTACTTCTCGACGTTTCACAGGTATTTGATCAAGTTTGGCACAATGAACTTCTTTTTAAATCAAAACAGTTTATGTTAGTACTTTTATTTCTAATTTTAAAAGCGTATTTAGAGAACACAAAATTGATAGTCACACACGGAAGTTCTTTCTCCCCCATTTAAAACATTGAAGCAAGTTTCCCCCAAGGAAGCTATCTTTCACCGGATTAATATAATATTTTCCCCATGGATATCCGTAAAAGTAGTAGTACTACTTTAGCTACATTTTTCGACGATACAACCAACTTTTCAATTAATAATTACATTAATCTATCAGTATATTATCTTCAAGATCATTTAAAACTCATTGATATCTGGTCCAAAAACTGGATGGTTAAAATTAACGAAAATAAATCATCTCAAGTCACATTCGTATTTCGCTCTGATTATTTTTCAGAAATAAAACTAAAAAACAAAATCATACCCGTTAAAAAAACGTAACCTAGTACCTTGGCATAATCTTAGATAAGCGGCTCACTTAGAAACCTCGCCTCCCAATTCAAAAGGAAGCTGGCTATAAAAACGGATATACGTCATTTCGTCGCGTGTAATAACGGCGCATGCTACATTTAGTCGCACGTCATTTCGTCACATATATATATATATATATATATTTTCTTTTTCTTATATCATATATAAATCTTTAAGTATTATCGCAAAAATATTATATGGCATATACATAAATATATATTTTCTTAAAACTATATCATATAATAATTTTATAGTATTGTCAATCAATTATATTGACTAGTGTACAATAATAAAATTTTATTGCACTAGAAGTTATATCTATTTCGTATTGGTATATACTATAACTATTGTAAAACGTTATCATAATATACTGACCACGAGTGTATTTAATATATGTAATATATGTTCAAATAAAAAAAATATTCCCATAGGTAAGATTTTAACTAGTTTTCTCATAATTTTAATTTTTATAAATGCTAATATTCAAATGTAATGTTTTAATTAATATCTAGTGGTGTGATAATAAACAAAGAATGATGAAATACTAATGTTGTATTACAAAATTATGATATAATTATTTATTATAAATATATATATTTTATTCGAATAGAAAATTTACAATATGTAACATATGTACAATAATCAAATAGGATAGATGATATAAATTATTTAGAGAATATTTACATGATAATAATACGAGTATGAGGAGAAAAGCTGTTCAGTGACAAAACCCTCAAAATATATATTTACAAAACCAATTGTGCATCCAAATGATCACGTCAAATTTTCGCGCGACGAAAAGACGGTACCCTATGTAAAATTAAGATTATGCCAATATGGTCATATGGCATTCAGATTTAGGGGCCGGCCAATTTTTCTCTAACATCCATCCTCTGCAGTCATTCCAAAATATTGCTCTCTGAACTCCAACTGGTGCCCCATGGTACATGACTAAGATTTCACTCCATAAAGACCTGCAAATTCAAACCGTCTCTGACTTCGAAAAAACTCCACTACAATCAGTTCGATTCCATTCTAAACTCAACTTAAATACTAATTCTTCCATAAAAAATATGGCTACTCCTTACATTCCCGATAAAACCCCTCGCAGGCTAAAACGAACTGGAACCGTGATCTTCTTTCTTAATTATCCTGAATCTAAATTTATTTATTTATTTATTTAAATTTTATACGGGCCAAGCCCAATTATATAAATATTATTAATAATATCAATCGTTCATTTAGTCTTAAAAAAAAAAAGGAATAAAAAACAGAAGAAACAAAAAAAAAAAAACAATGATGTGCAATATAAATTATAATATAATATATTTATAGCTATGAATTAAAAAGTAATAAATTACAATATAACTTGAATGAGTTGAAGTTTGGTGATATGAACATATCGATATTTAATTTGTTAATAGTTTTCATAATTCTAAGATGGGGGCTTAGAAGTATTGCTTACGTAATTAGTTACTTCTGTGTTAAGATAAAAAGTGTTTTTTAACCGGGAGTTACGAGATGGGACATAAAAGGAGAAACGACTTAGAAACTCAGGACAGTCAATAAGTCCTGTAAAGAGTTTATAAGAAAAATATAAATCTAATCGCATACGACGTTGTTCAAGTGTTTCGATGTTGAGAAACGTTAATAATGGAGAGTACGAAGAATGGGGTTCACTAAATATGGAACATTTAAATAAGAAGAAACGTAAAAACTTGTGTTGAATTTATTCAATTTTATGTTTATGACCCGATTAATAAGGAGACCATATTATTGAGCCATATTCACAGATAGAACGAACCAAACAGCAATATACTGACTTTAAAGCTAATGAATCGTTGAAATCATCGAAATCATCAGCACAGTTACGATGGATAAAACCAAGGATTTTATTTGACCTGTTAACAATATTCGTATTATGACAGTCAAATTTGAGTTTGGAATCAAAATAAATATCAAGGTCTTTAATGGGCCCAATAGTCCGAGGTAGTGGTTTACCACTGAGATTATAATCAAAAAAAGAAACTACTCGAGCTCTAAAAAATGTCATTAACTGGCATTTATTAATATTAATAGTAAAATTATTGTAAATATACTACTCATAGAGATTATTTAAATCGAATTGAAATAAATCAGCTTCACTTTGATTATTAACTATACGAACAATCTTTATATCATCGGCAAACATTAATTTAGTGCAATTTTGAAAATGAATGTCATTAATAAAAATAAGGAATAATATTGGCGCTAAATGGGACCCTTGAGGAACTCCCGATATAACATGTATTGGAATAGACCAGAAATCTTTATAAACTACAATTTACTGACGTTTTTTGATAAAGGATATAATCCAGGATAAAAAAGAGCCACAAATATCAATCTGTTTTAATTTTGAAAACAGGATTTGATGGTTAATTTTATCGAATGCCTTAGCAAAATCAGTGTATATTACATCAACATTCGATCTACGTGAAAGGGCGTCAGATATAAAATTTCGAAAGCTATATAAGTTAGTGATGGAGCTTTTATTTCGTCGAAAACCATGCTGATCATCTATGACTACATGATTCAAAACAGGTATAACCTTATTTGCAATTATCTTTTCAAATATTTTAGGTATACGAAGAAGCCGTAATATTGGTCGGTAATTTACAATATTGGCTAGATCAAAAGAAGACTTAGGAGTTGGACGAATAAAACTAGTTTTCCAACAATCAGGAAAAATGCCGAAGTAGAGTGATAAATTGAATAAGTAATGTAACGGCGCGAAAATGACAAATTTACAGTTTATTAGAAAAATTTCTGAAATTAAATGGGGATCAAGACTAGAATTAGAACTTAAGGATCCAAGTGATTCAAATATCTCAATTAAATCAATTGAACAGAAGTGGAGTGAAGAAGAAAGAACTGTGGATGGATTTTGCTGCTTAAAATGAACATTAAAATAATCATAGATTTCATAAACTCTAGAAAAGTAATTAGCAAAAGCGTTAATGATGCCATTCGTAGTATTAAATTCATCTGAGTGTAAATGCATACAATTTAGTAAAAATATATTTTTGCGTTTACTGTTTATAAATTTCCAAAATTTATTAGCACTGATTTTTAAATTAGTTTGAATTTTAATTATATAATTTTGATAATCTTTTTTCGAAAGAAACTTACATTTTCCAAATGATAAAAGTTAGTAGGTGTCATTAATGGGTTACATCCATTAAAATTATTTTAATGTAATGATTATTATATGCAATCTAAATTACTCAATATGCCAATCAATGTACAGGTTGTTATTTTTATTCTAGTAAAAAAATAAAAATAAAATGATTTGAAAATCTTTTTTTTTATGTATATTATGTACTTAATTTTGTATTTTATGTTGGATGGTGAAAACTGTTCACCTGAATCGAGATAATTGAAACGCCGAGTTAAGTCTACAGTTAATAATATAATATGAAACATATATTGGTTGAACATAAGGAATTTAATAATTTGCTTTCGTGTACCGCCGTATAATGTAAACCCAAGTATTGCATCAACATTATGCGTACTTGATTGATTTATAGTATAAGTAACAAATAGAAAATTCGAAATAATCATGTTATATAATTATGTTGAATTTTATAATAATATTTTATAAGTTTGCAAATGGTATCGACGTTTTTCGTTGTACGATTATAAAACCTTTTATATATAGTACTCGTCTTGTATGTGTTTAATATAAAAAAAAATAATAATTTACTTTTACCAGATCTCGTAGGAAGAGAATCGTTAAAAATAAAATATTAGTAACAATAACAATAACAATAATAATCATAATAAAAATCGTAATAGTTTATTTATATTGCACATTGACGTGATTTCAAAATGTATTCACGAGTGTATGTACTGCGCGTGTTATACACTTTTTTTCATTATTATTATTATTTTTTTTTTTTTAACTACTATTGGTTCGTATAATACAAATCAGTGACTACAAATGATGTCAGATTTGCCGGTCCAGTCATAATCCAAAATTTTACAGCTGTCTTGTTTCCGTTTAGAACCAATCAACACCCAAAACACGCCGCGGTAGACAGCGACGTCTCTACATATTTATTTAAACTAACGCTATGTGTTTGTGTGTGTACAAGAAACATTCAAAAATGTTTGAGGTACGCATAGGATAAAAAACGAGTCCTTATCCCGGAAACGTTGGAAAATCGAACTCAATACGGGCGCAGCATATAAATTACGGACGTTTTTTCCCTTAAAATCACGGAATGGCTGCTCATGTACATACTTTGAAACATCAATATTATATTATATTTGTATATTTATC
This sequence comes from Sipha flava, assembly GCF_003268045.1. Classification (NCBI taxonomy): domain Eukaryota; kingdom Metazoa; phylum Arthropoda; class Insecta; order Hemiptera; family Aphididae; genus Sipha; species Sipha flava. The sequence goes on along the minus strand of NW_020272857.1, from coordinate 922,308 downwards.
CGGGTAAGTGTACTTCAACGGACGGGGATGGGTCGATAGCAATATCTATGCCGTTTATGACATTCAGCCCTGGTGACGCATACACGAATAACGTGATAAACAAACTAGCGTACCCAGTTAACCAGTGCGGTTACTTGCCACCTTCACATCGTCACACGTTACACGTTAAGATAAATCGTGTTCCGATTAGCGAATGCTATGGTATGCTTTGTTCGCACGGACGCAAGCAAAACAATACAAGAATTCACATTGTTTCATCCACGTTATAACTATTGTTTTTAGCACATTAATATATTGATTTCGAATGTATGACTAGAGGATTCTTATGTAGATTTTGATTTTCTCATTTTGTCAAAGTTTATTTGGGCATTTAACTATCTACGTCTTGACAGTGACGTTGTCTAAAACACAACGGTACACCTAATATCGTTCAGAATGACAGTCGTCGACGATGGTTACGTGACGGATGGAACGATTTATATTTTATACCGTTTATTTAAATATACGTTTAACACCATACGAGTTTCAGTCATTATAAACTTTTTCTAAGACACATTCAGGTGATGTGATTTTAAATTGTAGGTATAACAGTAACACTAGATCTGTGTATGTATTTTTAACTATATTTTTTGAAATTTAGATTAATAAGAAACTTATTTCATACTAACATACGTTAATCACGAGCATATACAACGGTACATAAAAAATAAATAATTGAGATCGATTAAATATTAAATTTGAGGGATTTGTAATTTTTTTATCGAAGTTCAGTAAACGGAGGATAGGCAACACGGGTAAGTTATTTATTAGCCGTTTGTCAAAATATCCAATAACTTATTATTGGCAAATTGGATTTTTCCGAGATACCAAGTTGATTGAAATCCTTATTAAAAATTAAGTTAGCTTTCCATCAGATCTATGATCATAAAATTATTTCATTCATCACTCAATTCTTTATTTACAATTAATATTTTTACAATCATGGATAAATAAATAACGGGTTACCATGATACCGAATAATTTATCGATGGAAACACGACACATGGGCTTGGTTAGGTTTTCTTCCTTGGGCATTAAAAATGTAGCTATCCGCTAAAAAATTTTCCAGAGAATAAATCCAGTTTAAAAGCATAAATTTGCATTAGTTTAAGAAACGGTATTAGTGCGGCAATCGAATTTCACTTTGGTTTTCCCCTATGGGAATGAATCTTTTTGCGTTTAACAAAAAAACGGTTAGACATGCGGGGTGGCGTATATATCCGTCCCATAATATTATTTTATAATGCAACTACATGAATATTATTTATTTTATTTGTTTGTATAGAAAACAAAGCATCCGGTGTAGCAACACGTCAATCGTTATGTTTTCGATTTCTTATTTATTTATTTATTTATTTTGTATGATACGCTTAAATGTAAGACACTCGATTTCAGTTATAAGAACAAAAATAATAGGAGCAGCGTGCACAAATGTATTTATATACTTTTTTATTTATTTTGTTAATACACCGTTTTGCATTAGCGAGAAGCATATCAATAATATTCATAAAACGAATTACCGGACATTTTATTTTATTGCACGCGCCGTCCATTTACCCGCGCCGGCACATCACGCAGTGCGGTTATTATTATTATCATCGGGTAGGATCTCGGCGTTGTTATTGTTCTGTTTCACCACGGCTCCGTGTGCAGTGTTGGTCATGAAATTACTCCTCGTCAATATTGGATTTCGCGACGAATGTAAACACGCTGCGGCAGTCCACCGTAATTTCCCCGGGCGACGGCGGCGGTGGTCCTTTTAGTTTCTTTTTATGTTCTCCAAAACGACACGCCGACACTATCTTCCACGCGGTGGGGTTAATATATTTATTTATTTTTCTCTACCCCGCAAATGTTCAGTACCAGCTTAGATGGTTACAGGCAATCGGGATTAAAGTATTTACCACCCGTAAGTACCGTTGCACTGCGCTAAATCCCATACCGTGGTGAGCTAAGCAGAAAAAAAGTACGCACACGCGTGCGTGCTTACGTACGTATTATATATATATATATATAATTTTCCTATCCCGGCAAAACGATTAAGTAATGACCGTATAAATATATACTTGTAGTAAGATAACATCAAAAAATATGTTGAAATTTGGAACATGTGTAAAAATTCGCAAAAATCCTTCCGAGTGCGTGGAGGCGGCGGCGGTGAACGTATTATATCTGATTTCACGTTACCTGCGCACAGGCGCAGGGTAGTTTAAAGTTGTTTTTAATAATAATTCATTTTTTTAATAAAATTATTTGCAGTGTTTTTCCGCGAAAAAACACTGCAAATCGTGGTTCTAGTGTAATAAATCTTCTATTATCTTGTGCGGATTAAAAATAATTATGTCACGCCTGATTTGTTTCATGACACTCTAGCGCGTGAGTTTATTGCATTTATATAATGACTCACCGGATCATTGTCAGTTAACTATTAATATTGACCTATGACTATCGTGATATAGTTCATATGAATAGATAAACAATCGCAGTTTCATTTTCATCATGTATAGATAGAATTTCGTAAACATAAACTATGGTTTTTGCCATCTTACTCTTAAAGTATGTTGTAGTTCAAGTTCCGTCAAAATATGAAGATCGAGATGATATTATTGTTGTTTTTTATAAAACAACTATTATAAAATTTCTTTATTTGATTAGGATCTACAATTAAAACAACTACACATTATATCATGTATAAACAATTATGTAATTAATCGATCGCGGAAAACATATTATGTTACTGTATAACCATAGACAGCTTACTTTTATAAAAAATATAGGTATTTATTTTGCACATATATTCGTAAACACTATACTATATATTAAATATTATACGCATCATAACACATACAGAAAGTAAAAAGCTTATAATCAGGGATGGCCGCAGAAAAGTAGTTCAAGAAGGGGATGAATAGACGCTGAGTATCCGATATGAGTCGAAACCGGCTTTATGTAAAAAAAACTTCTCATTTTTTAACTGACAGAAAATCTCAGGAGTAGCAATTGCTCCTTCTGAGGGACATCCCTGCTTACAATATTATTATATTACTTTATTCCATGAACACAACCAGCAGCAACATATTTTTCTACGCAGTTCTATCGCGATAATAGTTATATCTGTTTAATCAGAACTTTTAAATAATACCTAATAAGTACGTTGATTAATATATATATTGAAACACGCACATGATCATTGCAACGACACTATTATTTTACAAACAAGTATGAATGAATAAACGTATGATGATGTTTACCTACACATTTGTTGCTGTTCATTCGTGTTTTAATCGTACCTGTTGCTATAATACTTTTTGTTAAAACGTATATTATATGCCGCAGTTATTATACCGAACGGTTTTAACGACCCACTCAAATATTTAACAGTTAATCGACGAATATCTAATTGATTATGGCTATAATGATGTACAGCTACTACGCTCAATACCCTAATCGGAATATTTCAATCGTATTACGTTAACGTATTGTACCACGCGAACCTATAAAAACGTTTCGAGACAGTTTATACGCTACGTTTACATGATAGCTTTGGTGTCTTTACTAATTTAATACGCAATATTCCCGTCCAACATGATTAGTATTTCTATTATGACGTTGAAAATGTATTCGATATTGTAAAATATTCACATTTATAATTTTTGTGAATTATTAACTGAGATTTTTTTCTTTTTTGTCTGCATTAAAAGTATTAAATATTTTTTAAAATTTATCCACCGATAGCCGATGACTGACAATCAAATCATAAGCGAGATATCATTGAATCAAATCATAAGCGAGATATCATTGAATCAAATTTTGTACCGGACAGCTATTAGTTTACGTTTAGTTTGAAACATTCTGCCAAAGGGTATTTGGGTGTTCAAAGCGATTCCTGTCGAAAAACCAAACTAAATATAAATACATACACGTGTATATGCAATAAGTTAAATCGCCAAACACCACACGTCAGTGACGTAGCCTTGGGGGGAGGGCTAAGAGGACTAATAATCCCCCAAACAGATTGTGTTTATGTTTATGTACTAAAGTAGTATACTTATATTTGGTGTTTAAATATTTTAAAGCGTTGATACTAACTAAATAATGTACTTACCTATTGCATATTACTTCTACTTACGTAGGTACCAGTACGTAGGTAGTACTACCTAGATTACTACTACTTTTTTGGTGATTATCGTGAGCGTTGGGGCGATTCTCGTCTAACATTCATATATTAATCACTATAGTTTTTATACTATGTTATACCTCGGATATACTATCACAGCTGACAATCGTTAATTTATTATTATTGTTAATTATATTTTAATAAATATTATTAAAACTATTTTAAAATGCTGGAAATACAATTTTAAATTTGGTTGTGGAGTTATAGGTGAACTCTTAACTTATAATGTTCTCAAAGCATTTCTTACCCAACCCACCCAGAAACAAAGTTTAGCCCCTTCCATTTAAAAATCTTGCCACTACCTTACGTAAAATACGTCCAACTCTAAGGTTCTCGTAGTCGTGTAATTACGAACGAGATCTCAAACGTGTCTCGGGTCGGAAGACCACGCGTATACAACTCACACACACCTGTGCAGAGCCGTACCGCGTACGTGCGCTTTTCGCGCCGCGGCACAAAGCACATGGTCAGCGCTGGACGTGCGTGCGCGTAGGGTGTGTTCGCATAACGTCAAAGTTGGACGGGGTTGTCGACTGGTCTGCCGCCGTGTACTTCCCCGTGGAGTCATTAATTAATGGAGGACCCGGAACGTCGTCCCTGGCACCGCGACGGGGCGACTGCGATGGCGCACGAGCGACCGATGGTCGTTGTACGCGCGGGAAAAGGGGCCGCGCCGAAGTGCCGCGCACCTGGCAATATTAGTTCGCAGGAAAACATCCCGTCGAGCCTTATAACTAATTCTTCATTAATCAAAACTTGTCGAACACTGAATGCACGCACCACGCGCACAATAACAACGCAAGAAAATATGTCTATTATTATTACAATATACATACATATGACGTGTATACGTGCGTGCGCGTGCTGTTACGAGCGCCTCCGGCTCGCCACCGATAGGGTAAAATTTAGATTTATTGCTTCGTCCTCCGGTCATAATATTTCACATCAGCCTTTTTGTACATTATTTCATCGTATATGCCTAGTGGACCTCGAAATTGCTGAACGGATATTAAAAAAAAAAAAAAAAAATGAAAGAACAATATATAATGACTGTCGTAGACCGTATTATAACTCTGCGTCTAGTCAAAAATCTTTTAGTCACCGAGATGATTTACAGCATTTTTCAAGTCTTATGCAGCAGTAAGTTCACACATCAACGCAATAATAGATTTTTTAAATGTATTTATACATAAATATTTCGTTATTATTGTTATTGGCTATTTCCTTTTTTTTTTTTTTTATAATTGAACGTTTAAGCAAAAAAATAAATGTTAATAAATGGAAATAAAGAAAATAGGTGATTATATCGGTTTTAAAAAAAATAAGTCGAAAAAAATAAAAAAACTGCAGCTATGTATAATTATTTTAGATTGTATTTGGAACTGTTTGGCAAAAATTAAAAATAAAATATAATACGTTTAAATTGAGGTTAAGAAATACAAACATTTTTCCAAATAATACTTTAATGTATTAACGGTTTATAAGGTAAAATGAGTTTATTAATTATTTATTAATAATTTCTCTGTGTAAAAAAAATACTATGCCATTGTATAATTTCAGCTACCTCTTATTGCTTATGCTCAACATTAATTTAGAGCTTAAAACCAATAGCGTTTTTAAATGATAAAACTTTATAAATAAACGTTCTCAGAGCTTGAATTTATTATAAGCACGAGAACGCTACAGTTTACTAAGTTTAATAGGTGTAGTAGGAAATGAATATTTTAATATTCGTTTGTAGAACTAATAGTAATAAGTTTTTTTTTCTACGTTCATCAGTAGACAATATGCAAAAATGTATTATATTTTTAAATTAAAACTTTATTTATTTTTATTATTTTTCTACACGATTTAAATGTTATATGTGGTATGCACGTGAAGATTACGTTTACTCGAATATTTTTAACGTTTACAGCAGTTTATGCGCTTCAATGTATAACATAATTTGACAGCCGTATTAGGAATACATACCCATATACAGTTTCCAAAGCTGATATCCAAAAAATTCGGAAATATGATTAACCGTTGTTGTCATTACAATAGTATATTTCAATTTTTTTTTCTGATAGAGAGGTTTCAAAATTTGCCAAAATGTAAGTATGTAAATATACAATAGTATAATAAAATATTTATTTTTACAAAACGAATAACAACGATAACACGTAAGAATCCCCTATATCAGATAATGGTGTAACAAGTCACAACGTTACATAATATAAATGTATTTAAACAATAAATGCATCGTATGATATACAACACAAGTTGATGTCTCATTCTTTGTATCTAAGTAGCAAGTTATTTATGACTTTTATATTGCAATATTTTAAATAAAAATATCATGATATCATGAACTATAATACATAATAATTCGACCGTAAATATCAATTTTATTTCATTTGGTACTAGGATGGAATCGAGACCCAGGATCCCCCTTTCACTATATACATACAATTTCCAAATAGAATATTTTTATTAGTTCAGCGATGCACGATCATCTTTTTATCGCTGTTATTTCTTACGTGAACAGTGAAAATCGATTAGAAACCATGTTTACAATACATTTTTGTAATAATCCTATCCAAAAATAATGTCAACAATATGTCATATTTTCGTGAATATATATAAGACCTAACTTAACTCTTAGTAAGTACTATGCTTGCCCGAATCATACGTTTTCAATATGCACTGTGACGGAATCAAAGAAACTACTTTTATATATTAAAAATATATTGCCGATTAATTTCATACAGTTTTCAATGGTGTTATTTACATTTTTTTTTTCGAAAATATACGAACGTCTGTCTTACGATCGAGGCCCGTACATAGGTATGCGTTGCGATGCGATGTACGTTTTGTAATGTATAGCGATACTTCTGGTTTCGAACAACATGAAGCACGGCTGTCGGTACCCAAGGGACCGCGAATACGTTATTATAACAGTTTTGAAGCGTACCACCATAACCATTTTATCTGCGTGATTCGCTCATCGCGGTTACGCGTCGCACTTTTACGAAATCAACGCGCGTATTCCCGAGTATTGACGATTACATGTATTAATTTTTCGCAGCCCAACGTCTATTCGGAACGTTTTTCAATAGTACAACAATTTTTCTTTTTTTTTTTCTTTGCGCGACTAAATGTCTCCACGTCTCATCGATCCATGCTTTTATGTGACCACGACACTCGTTGAATGTTCATGCCATAATACAGTTATTTATTCCTGTCCTTTCGAATCGACATTTCTCCCGACCGATGCGTGCACACGGAACCGCCATACAACCACGCTTGCGTTATCCCCATTGCATTGATTTGTATTACCAATATAAATAAATATTGAAAAAGAGAGAGAGAGATAGAGAGAGAAATAAATAAATGAATAAACGCTTAGTCTGGAACATCATTATATTTGTAATGTACGACCGGTTTCGAATTAAAAATCTATCATCAGGTACATACAGAGTCGATAAAATCGCGGCTATTACTGTTATTAATACTCGTTGTATACTTGACGTATGAGATATAAGAAAAACTGAGCTCAGGTCTCTCGTGCACATCGGTTATCGTATGTATCTGGCGGTCGAATCGAGTGTGCACAATTACGTCGGACAATATTTTTTCGGAAATCAATAATCATGCAGAGTGACTCGAATTAGATGTGAAAATAGTACGATTAATAAATGACGATTCGAACTCGGACGCGTATATAAAATACATACACGTTGTACTTGTCCGCGAATACAATTATAAAACGACAGTATGACGGTCGGATTTTTTATTTTTAGACTGATTTTTTTTTTTTTATTCCATAACTCCAACAATGTTTCATAATATTAACGCATTAAAAAAAAAAAAGTAACGGCTCTGGTAGCCTCGTTATAAAATTACAAAAAGGGTCCAAATGCTCTCTCAGTTAGTATGGCCAAATTAATGGATGGATATTCCACGTTTGTTTAACGAATTAAAAATAAAAATAATGAATGCTCGGTTATTAAAGTTATTATTTTTTTCCCCTGCGAATTAATCGTGCGGATCTAATCACTGAACATACTGTTAGTCACACACATACACGCGCACGCGTACGCACTCGCACTCGAACAATATTTTGTGGTATTCTAAGGTATTCTGCTCGTGTCAGCTCACCTAACTTTAGATGAAGTACAGTAAGTTTGTTCAAGTGTTGAAATCTAAGCCACGCACGAGTTGCACGCAAATTCATCGGCTCCGTGGTGCTCCACCGTGTCCGCTTCCCGCGGCGCATCAGCTGCGTATGTATACGTTATACGCATTGTTGTTTTCTCATTGGAAACCCTTCGGGATGCTTAAGTACTCCTGAATTTTATCAATCTCCGAGCAACGAACGTAAACGCCATATAAAATCCTAAACACTTATTGTTTAATTTAATGCTCTCCGGCAGCTTATAATTGATGATGTTGAGTACACACATGTCTATATTTCATAATTTGTTATTTCACCTCATCGCATTCTAATTGAGACGAATCTCTTACCCAGTTACTTCTTATTTATTTATTTATTTATTATACAACAGAGGTTTTGTGAGATATCACAACACATTATTGGTGTATTTTCTTATAGTAAATATACTCACCCTCGAACTACACATTTCACTTTTTATTATAATTTATATTAATAATAATATGTTGTATAAAGTAAAAGTACGTATAGATTTAATGTATTATTTTAAATATTTTATTTTATTTTATTTAATAAATACTTTTATTTTTTCAAAAATTGATTTTATTTGTATTAAAACTGAGATTGGTCGCTCGATTATTTTCTTAATTTATTTTAGCTATAAAATTAGTCTAAAACCATATAAAATATCATATTTTTATCCTAAAATTTTTAAAACTATTCATTTTAATTTTAAAAACACATTCAGATTTTTTAACAATATACAAACATTAATATACATTGCAAAAACATGCTAATCTTTTTAACTTTAATATTTTTAAAAACAATTTTTATGTATGAAAGTCATTCCATATTTTATAATTAATTGAAATTAAATTTGATACGGCGCAGAGAAGATAGAAATTCGCGGAAAAGTTAAATTTTATTAAAAATCAGTTGTTGAGTGAACATGCGGTGAAATGAATAAAAATAATATTACATAACGCATAATCAAATGATGGTTTTCAGGGTCAATATTATTACACATAAGACAGCCCCAAACCATTATAGACGATTGGATATTGTTTACATGATATTTAAAATTAAAATCGTTTTGACCTTTTCGCTTTCAATAGTAAAAAAAATTCGCATTTCGGGTGTACGTAAATAAAAGAGAAAAAAAACTTTTTTACCGAAGAAGAAAAAACAATGCTGGAGTTGGCTAATATGGTCATTCGTTTTACTTTGCGACCCGTCGGAGTTTATCATTTTTATTGCCGTTATATATTTTTCGCGGCTTACTCTAAGACACGCACAGGCTAGCTAGAACTTGTCCGTACAAAGAGCCTGACAACTTTTACACTGGCACACCACCGGCTTAAGAAAATTCACCAATGGATCATTGTCATTTGCGCTTCTGTGGACTCTGCGTGGAATTAACTCTTACTATTGTAAATACGTACATAAAAAGTAATATTATACCCGTTGTTCGTTCCCTCTTCAGCCCCATCTCAAAATTTTCCGGGAGCATTGTATCCTGTGACCTTGGTGTATGGTGTTCACGTGCTGCAAATTACCTTCACCGTGGTGGAGACAGCGACGTGTCCTGACCGCAGCAAAACATAACAGTTTTGCTCGATTTCGTTCGTGATCCTATCACATAGTATCACGATGTTATTTACGGAAGCGAAACACCGGGAATTCGTCTGGAAGTCACGTAGGATACTGCACCTCGTATGGTTACTAGTGCGCTGTGTGCGTTAATCGTAACGTGTTTGTTTTATTTTATAATATTATTATACACACCGAGTGTATAATATAGCTGATGAACTAAGGGCGATGGCGATGACAAGTTTGATAGTTCATAAGTTTGGTTACGGATGTCTAATTTAAATACGAAGGCAGAGAACGTCGAGAGCACGTTTCCCTGTTGCCGCCCAAGTTTGCGCGAAACAAGTTAAGTTTCCCGATGAGGGCGGACAACAACACCGCGTATTTTGGTATTCCCAGTTCGTTGTCATTCAAGATAGCTTTGTGATTATTTCGAAACATGATTTTAATTTGAATACATTCATTTTCACTACCAGTACCATAATTTTATATTACAATAAAAATATTAACAATAATAATAATAAAATAATTTTGTTTATAACAAAACAAAAACATAAACACTCCGCGGTACTAGAATAAAACAATAATCAAATACAAAATTGTTCTACCGTTTAAATTGTTTGGTTATGAAAATGATACACGTGTCAATTAATTCATATTGTAATACGTTGTGTTTAAAACGCTTTGTGAATTCCGAATCACGACACAATATTTAATTTGAAAATATTTTTAATTACATTTTTTTAGGTTAAATATATTACAGCTTTGCTGTAAGTACATATTACAATATTACTCATCAAATCACATATATATATATATATATGAGCAAGGTTTCTCACCGTGTTTTACCAATTTAAATACAGCAGTAAATATTAACATTTTATATTTTTTATTTTTTTCCATTGTATTTTGTGTTAGGTGGATGCATATATAACTACTAATAAATTTTTTATTTTCACCCTTTAATCACATACAAAAATTAACTTTCCAGTTTTTCTTATTATATAAACTTCAATTTATTCATATTGTGTAAGATGTTGTTCTAAAAACTTTAACGTAATATACATATATATATATATATATGTGTGTGTGTGTGTGTGTGTATACATATTTATTACTGTTAATAAATTTACAATTAAAAGATTTTTCATACCCTTTCTCTATAAATTAAAAAAAAAAAATTGAAAATGAACAGCCTGATTTAAATCGATAAAACATGGTGAGAATCTCTGTATATACAAATATACACAATGTGTGTGTGTAGGTCTTCGCCGTGACTTGTTTTGAATTATAGTTTAACTCTCAAATAAGAAGGAAATTTAATTTCGCATGATTATAATATTATTAAATTATTAATACTTTGTAAAATGTATCTCAATAATTATAAACTAATAGTTTTATATTTATCGATATAACATTGTAATTAATTTTTTTTTTTGTCACAATCAAATTACTATTATTAGATAATATAATTGATTTGATAATCGAGAAAATTCTTTGATTTGGTAATATCAAAACAACCATAAAAATTAAAATATTAATACGCAATGTTAATCAAAGTATTTATCTGTTTGCATATTTATACAAAAGGGTACACAAAAGTATACCCATTGTTTTCATTAAATAAACGAATATTGAAATATATACTCGTATATATATATACTAATATAAATTATATAAGCAATCACCAAATTTCAATTAAATTATAAAAATTATCATTGAAAAAAAAACCTTAACAAAATATAAGGATTTTATTTTAATTAAAATATTAAAAAATAAAATTAATAAAAATAATTTGATAGTGAAAACAAACAAGGAAAATCGTTACCAAATATATTAAGTATACAGGTCATTAAAAATAAATATAGTTAATTATACTCAATATTAATTCTTTACTGACATTTTTTGAACAGCCAATAGACATAGTTTTCGCAGTCCTATTCTATAAAAAAAAAAAAAACAATTATTCAAGATTTTCAGAATTCTCGCATGCATTTTTTTCATTATTACTTTCCTTAAAGTATAAATTTAAAAAAACAGAATAAATATTATATAGTAATATATATTCTATTCTATAGGAATAAATATCAAATTATTATAAAAAATAATATTATTTTTATTCCTTATTTGTATATACATCCCTCAATACAGTGTTTTATTTAAATAACATATATTATAATGAGTACATAGTACGAATTTCAATAAAATGCAATTTATCTTTTTCTTCTTTTTCTTCAGCTTAAATTTCCTTGAAGGACCTGAGCTGTCACCAGGGCCACATTTAGGGGGGGGGGGGGAAACTGGCTACAACTGCCCCGGGCACCAGTTTTTTGGGGGCCCCAAAATTTTGTGGTCGGAAATTTGCTCACTTGTGAATTATTGAACTTTAAAAATTATTTTGAAATTATTATTTTTTTTTGTTTTTAATAACAGTATCATAAATTAATGTTAATGAATTTATAGCAATATAGCTATCAGCGATCCAGAATATTATTAATATACTTACCTAATAGTAGTTTCCAAATTTGTTGTGATAATGTCAATAAACATAGGTTATTTATAATAATAAGGCGTATTATGTTATCACGTACGGCGTACGATGGCGTGCCTACTACACAAAAATAGCATTGATTTTAGAATATCTAAAAGGTTCATGAGGATCTATCTCCTCGTATATTTTCCAAGGGTAGGCCCTTTAGAGGGGCATCAATTTTTTATTTTGCGTCGGGGCGCAAAATGTCTAAATACGGCACTGACTTCCACAAGTAAGATTCTTCACCTTTCCCTGTTGAATGTTAATTCAATAGATGCGTTCACGTCCACTAATTGAATGTCCCTCTCCACGGCATCTTTCCATCTCTTTAATGGTTTATCCAGTGGTTGTTTTTTCTGTATCGTTGCAGTTGTGACTTTTTTTAATATCAGCTCTCCAGATATGTCCAAACCATTCATTCTTTCGGCTCTTAAATACAATTTTAGTAAATTTAATTTAATATTTGTTAGGGTTAATTTTTTAAAATGATTTTTAGGTTTCAAGTTTTATAAATTTATATTTTTAATGGATTTGAAAAATAAATAATCCTGAGTTTCAATCATGAGCACAGCCATCCATAAAAACAAATTAAAAATTTCAGAATTTTATAATTTGTACTTTTAGACAATAATCCGGATAAATCTCTTAAGGTGGTTTTACGTGCATTATTACTTTTTTTTTTCGTTTCATTAATTAATTTTTTTTTTTTAAATTCATGTATGAAGAATTAGAATAGATTCGGGACATATGTATGTTCACAAGCACAATGGGATATCTCGTTGGACATAATAAAACGTTGCATTGAATGCCATGCCATATGTATATATATATATATAAAGTATTCGCTAATAGCTACACATTTTCTTCTATTCGCTCACAAACTGCGTTCACACGTATATACTTGTGTGTGTGTGTAGGTACGCACTCACACAAATACATATATACACGATTTCATTTATATATATAAGTCCTCAGTTGTGGTGGCAGCCGGTGGTTAAGTGTTAGCGATTGAAGCAGAGAATGGTGGGAAAGAAAAGGGATTGTTGTATACGAAAGGAACATGAATGATTATGATGATGATGACGATCATTATGACTAGTGGTGATGGTGAGCTTACTCCGGCCCGAGTCGCGGTCTCTTGTTTCACGCACAAAAGGCGCCTTCGTCAAACGCAATAACATAAATCGACCGTTTGACCTTTTTACGAAAACTCTCCCCAGGCGTTTGGACGATTGGGGCCAAGCTACATGTATAATACACAGTGTACGCACGTGTGTGTGTGTATGTGTGTGTGTGTGTGTGTGTGTACTTCCAGAGAATATTAATTTGTCGAGAAGTAGACGCGTGCGAGATAAATCGTACCGATTTATATATCGTATTATTATCAGTTCTCGTCCGCACAATACATATACCTACATATAATACGAGTATAAAATAATAATTTTGCATCGCGAAGCTACCCTGCCCGACCGCCACGTGCTGATAGTAGCGTAAAACGCGTAGTGTTGTGCAAAAACAGTCGCGGAGACTGTCGGATGATAACCGTTTTAATAAATCGTTGAGTATTCATCGTGCACGAAACGTAAGGTAGAATATAATATTACAGCAATTATCATTATAACACCCTAACTGTATTTCGATTACACACGATGGGCGCGTATTGCAATGAAATATTTTTTTTTCTCAGACAATCTATCCTTATGTGCGAACAATTTTTCACTTAGTTGATCTTTTCTCGCATACACACTATTCTAAACCAGTACAATAAATTGATTAAATTACGAGTACAAAGATCTTGATAATTATACGCTCCTCATGAAAATCACTTAGACAAATTATTCGATATACAAAGCACTGCAAATGAGTATTTCCAGGAAACGTGCAGTATGAAATCTGCTCGTTATTACTCGTATATGTAAGCAATGTAATGGCTAAGCATATTTTTAGAGAAGGAAAACATTCATAAAAACGTTTGTTAATATTAACGAAGTATCTCTCTCTCCACCATGCCATTAAATAAAATAACAATACCAATGAAGAGTATCAATTCTAATTAAATTTACCATTCTAGGACAGTTTGCTGATTACTAGACTCCTAATATATAGACTCCAATTCGTAGTAAGTTTACGTGTTTAATTGTATTCATTATGAGTATTAAAATTGAAAATAGTGCGTAGTAAGTCATCAAAAAGAAAATGATTCTCATCAGTAAATATAAGATTGCATCTTAATTTTTTTTTTTTTATCGAAAGTGATAGTTAGAATATTAAAAAATAAAGCTATTTCTCTTTAATTGTATTAAGACCATTAAGGCAATGCGATAATAATATACAATACTAAATAAATTAAATCGACTATGACTGATAATAATATTATTGCCGTTATTCGTATATAGATACATTATATATATATATATATATATTGTGTACCACGGCCGTAATAAATACATTAACATAAATTGTATTGAATTACCGTGTATTAGAATTGATGTTTTCGTCTAAATACTTGCAAACAATATATGTATTGGCGGTTTAGGGATAACAATTAACATAACAATTTGACTGTGCGTATATGTGCTAACATTATTCATTAGATAATGGACATACCACACGCTACCATCATACTAAAAGAAAATATGTAATCATAACTGTAATGTATAGTTGCGAATTAGTAAGAAAAAAAAATTGGCGATGTGAGCAGGGAAGCTTTTCCGGATAATGAAGAAGACACGCATTGAATTTAAAGACAGAAGGAGAATAATACATAAACTATTTGTTAATGAAAAAGCTGTAATAATAGGGGGAAATGAGGCATTTGGAGAAACCAAAAAATAAAAAGCATTACAAAAAGGATGTAATTTATCACGTTTCACCATTCCATTTGAAGCATAAAATATAAATGTTGAAAGACCTGAATTACAAAAATATTAGTAATATTATTATTCGGGGCGAATAGAATATTGGACTTATGTGGATAACTTTATATTCCTTGGAAACAAAATTATCAGCAACGGTATAAGTAAAACTAAAACAGATATTAAAAAGTTTTAGAAAAATCCTAAAAATTAAATTGTTTTAATAATATGATCATTTTGAATGAAATTATTAGAAAAAAAAATCGTGTAGGAAAAAAAAAAATTTTTTATTATTATTATTTATTATTATTTATTTAATATGGGTAAGACAATTTCGGAAGGAATTATGCATACGAGTAATATTTATTATAAAATGATACATCAAACAGACTCCAGGAAGATAGTAGTAGTTGTATACGAAGCAAATTATATGAGGTGTAAGAAAAAGGATCTTGCACAGAATTGAAGAAAGTTGTTGTAGATAGGAAGAATAATGGAGGAACATTACATCATTAAGCCAATCGGCAAATTGAAAACAAAAGTTGAACGTGCGGTTTCGTCATCCGTAAAACGTTCGATTGTTTGTGCGTTTCTCGTCAATCTTTCTAAACGTTCTGTGTGATCGCCGTCGTCGTACGCCACTCAAACATCGTCAGTGTGTCACTTCGTCATTCCTGAATTTACGATTGTATTCCACTCACGGGATATTAAAGGATTCCGATGCACCATCAAGTGAATGTTATTATTTAAGAAAATAAAAGTTGATACCTATTATATTATTTCACCGTCGGTGCCCTGCAAGGGTACACAGCGTCTCGACAGCTAGAACAATATAAATGTTTGTACCTTTATGCATATGTACTCGGTTTATACTGATAGAATATTCTAATCCGTATTGGCAATTTTTACGCACGGGACCACTACACATATTAGTGAGGATGAAAGGAGAAAATGGGGGAGAAGGGAAACAACGGAAAGACCTGCTGCCCCCGCGTACGTGATAGTATCATTGGAAATCATAAAGACTTGTACATGGAAAAATAATACATATGTCTACGCGTATGTACTACATGAGCTTAGTCACAATACTCTCGACTATCACGGTAATCTGGCGTATGCGGAAACACAAAGGACTGCGACTAGTCTTGTTATGAGGGGGGGGGGAATAAGAGGAAAAAAAAACGAAAACAGAAAGAATTAATGTTTTTCTCTCGCATGTGCCCTACCCCGACACTCTATTATTCGGATCCGTACAGGCAATCCCTATGTCTCTTTCACCGCTATTATTGTTGCGTATTGCTCCGGGAGAGCATGTGTGGGTGCTGGACGATGGCGGAGATGACGAAAATCTCCTGCGACAGAGATGATAGTATAACTTTCATGAAGACGACCGTCCCATATATATAAAAGATAATAGTATAAATACATACGAGGGTATTGTTGAGTATAGACATCGCAGAAAATCGATTCGGACTACAAAGGTATCATTAATTTTCCGCGGCTTTAAGTAAGTTTTGATAATGCTAAAAATAATATAATCAAATTAATAATAATAATAATAATAATAATAATAATAACTCAAAACCCGTACTCGCATCTGTAGCCGGCCTTTATGTTATTAAACACACACTCGTGCATTGATCGGGAGAATTTACGAATATAATAATATTATAATAACGTATTCGGCGTATAGAGATGAAAATCAAAATGGAAAACCTATACTGCCAGCGTAAAATTCGATGACGATAGTTACCATCTCATTTTGAAATAACTCGGAAGCACTACGGAAAGGGATGAAAAATAAAATTAATAATATTAGTTTTAAAGTAAAGAATATAAAATTGAGAGAAACGTCTGGGAATACTTTAAAATGTTTTTCTCACTCGGTTATACTTATTATTTTAAACAACTAATGTTTTCTTAAAACTTTTTAGCATTATTTTTTGTTTAACTTTAACTTCTAACGCTTATACTTTTTATTTTATTTCTTTATTATTATTATTTTTGTTTATATGTTAATAACTAAAACGCGCTAATATGCTTATGCATCGATATATTTGGTTTCGAATCCCCCTTTGACTCTTCACTTTGTAATTTATAAATAAGATTTAACTGCACGTACTCTCATGAAAAAATGTATATGTTATTCGATAAAATAATACACAGAAAGTCATAATTTTCTGTTACCATATTTAACGAATCATTTTAAACTACTATTCTGCAATCCAAATCATTATACTCATTTATAAACCAGCAGTGTTCCTCTGCGGCAAATGAAAATATTTTTAATCGGGAAAATATCTAAAATGTGAAAAATGAATTCACATTACCGCTTGCATATTTCATCTCTTTCCTCTACTTGTATATATTACACTTAGTCTGAAAATTTTCATGTACATATTTATTATAATATGAGCGCCAACCACGCACGCCACCGTAGCACAATGCACGAACTCGTAATTATCGCAGTTATGTTGTTACGTTAAAAGTATAGTTATTATTGGTTATAATTGATTCGAAGACGAATGTACATGCGTATGTGTATATTAGTGCAGAGAGGTGTCTTTTGCGAAAACCACTCGATTGAGATTGATGGCACGTCGTATTTGGTACGTTTCCAATAGTATAATATACGCTTTTACACACTATCCTTAGATCCGATCGAATCGGTCTTGAAGGCGTTGTTGAGCCAGAGAGTCAATTTTCAAACAAGATTTCCTTGCAAGACGGGTGGTTCGCGGCGTGTATCGCCACACTATTCCGAAACGGGTAGTGTGATAGGAGGGTAATTGATACGTGCATTTGTAACGCCCTCCATAACGGGCAATAAATTGCGCTCGCGGCGGAGGTTCGATCGACGTGGATAAATATACACTTTGTAGACGAGGGATGCTGCTGCAACATTTCATTAATTTCCATACGCATTATTTGTCAGCCGCGAGGTAAGCAAACGACAGCAAGACAAATGAATTCAATTCCTATGGGCCTGTTAGTGATTCTTAAATGTTCGCACCGACCGCGGTGGGAAAATATCTACGCCCGCACCGTTCAGAGATGTATCCATGGGCAGTACAACACAACGCCAGATATAGTTCATATGGTCGTGGCAAGCGCGTGCCCGATGAAGTGCTCATGTGATGGTCAAATCGTCAAATCATCTGTGTACATCCGCCGCCCCCGTGTCTCCGACGTAATCAGTGTAATGCGAAATGTAATACAGTGATATGGCAGCGTAGCGCTGACTCCTATCCCCCGAGAGTGAGTGTTATAATTGTTTATTGTCCTCCCCCTCCTCTGCACAGGTACCCGTTTGAAATATTTCCGAGCACGTATAATTATTTATGAAAACATATACCCAACGTTATTATAATATTTGACGTATGTTTTATATTCGCTTCGTTTTGCAATAAAATATAATTGCCCATTTCGTTCAATACAGCAGTTTCCAATGATACAGTAAAAACAATATTTATTATTGCACACTGATACGATATTTTTTTTTTTGCATAGTATATTATTATATCGTATAACAATTAATTCATACACTATAAACGGGCATCTGATACGTATTTTTATAAAACGAGGTATTATAACGTAATAGTACGTGTCGACAAACAAATATTTACCACTGAAGTGTTTAATTATATAAGTACCGTTTCTATTTTTTCGCTCGGAAAAATAATCAATACACTTCAATGTTTAGTATGAGATTAACGTTGTTACGCTCGGTCAGAAATAAATCTTCATTACAATACGTTCTTATTAGTTGATCTTATATGATGTGACGTGTACGTTTACGGACGCTATGAGTTTAGTACGGCTCTAGTTTAGTAGCATTAAAGTCTTCGGGTCTTTTGTCTACGCGTCTCGCTTCATCGACAAATGAAATCATCTGCATCGCGCGTATCCGGTGCCCGTCGATGACTTAATCCTATAATTGGTTCTTCGGATCGGATAGATTTAAGCACAGTTGACCAAGTGAACTTTTCGCGGTAAGAGAGTGGAAAAGGTCGACGAGATCGGTGCTAAAACGGAATCAATAGAAGTGTTGCGGAATGAGAAAAGCGAGGCGTACTGCTGCACGTGGCGGCCTGTTATTATCAAAGTTCTATAACCATACGATAGTGTGTTAAAATCACTGGGAACGGGGTGGGAGGGGGTGGGGTATACGGGTCAAAATGTTTTGCTCAGACCTACACAAAAAGGAAACATTTAACTAAAACTGCTAAAGTGTCTGGCTGTTATACGGTTCGGCAATATTATAAACACAATGAACACATAGCCGCGGATTAAGACGGCGCCGCGTCGAAAGAAAATAAATAATAGCCAGCGACCAGAGGGATATAATCGAATCGGGTCCGATTCGATGACCGACGAGACCGTTTGTACCGTAAACCATTGGCCAGCATTGCACGAATACCGCGAGCGTGCTGCAGTAGCGGTTACGTAACGTTGGAACGCGATTGCGCGTGTGGCAAAAATCGGTGTCGATCGTACTGCACGTCGTTCCCAGTGTGTTCACGTTTAATGACCTTTATTCCTAGTTGTATAATCAACATGCACGTTATGCAAATACAGTATTTTTTGTGTTGACTATTTTACTGTCAACGTTTCGCAGGTGGGAGGGAGGGTGTCTAGTCTGTTTCGTTTCAGATGGAAAACTAAATCGAAAAAATGTATTCTTAATATTTCACACGTGCGATAAAATATCATAAAGAAAATATGGGAGTCAGTCATCAAATTAATCGATTTAATACAATCATTATAGGTAATTAATATACGTTTTTATTTTTTATTATTATTTTCCAATGGTCGTGTAGCTAAAACAAATCAGTAAAACATGATAAGTATAAATTTATAAAAGTAACGGTAATACTGGTCAACGCGCATAACTAAATATCCGTACTAACTACCAAATGCTAATAATAAACTCTATAGCTAAAGAACAAACTATAATCGTTCGATTATTGTTAATTAATTCTATATCCCTTAGAATATTTGTATTGAGTGAAAACTCGAATGTATATAAATGCCGAAATCGAAAAGAACAAATGTTTAAGAGTAACAATTGTTACATAATACGCTATAAAAATTCTAAATTTATTTTCTATATATACATTGACGAGGGTCCGTAAGAAATGATACATATTGTACTAGTATGTGATTACATTGAAAAAGGTACATTGGATTCTATTGAAAAACATAAAAAAAAAGGAATAGATGATTGAAATTCAATCTCATTGACAGTCGAAGAAGAACGGATAAAAGTGTGACAAATATCAAATATAGTCTTTCAAAATGGAAAACACAACAAGTTTTATTCGTGAACAGTTTTATGAGGGCTAAAACTCGTTTGCTCACATTTATCTTTTTTTACTACTCGTTTACACAAAAAAAAACAACTGGATCGCGCACAGACATTTTAGCTACTTGTGACGACGAAAATCTTCTTAAAATACAATTCGTTTGCACAAGCAGATAATCAGTAGATAATTGGTATTTGGTACTGATCATACTAAAGGTTATTCATTTGTTTGGTTATATATAAAAAAAATAAATGTTCACACTACGTTTAAGGGTACTTCTGATGATTTATCTTGTCATTGCTTGTTTATTATACTCCACATGATTATGAGTATTGGTCACTTTCATGATTGTGTTTAATTTATTATCATTAACATTCGCAAAACATTTTTTATTTGCACCTGTGTCTAAAATTTGAATCGCTACTATGTAAGATACGATATTACTTAATTTATAATTATCAACGCTATGATTCAAATACTATTTTCCTTGTCACGTTTCAGAAATTTTAGAAATTTTTACGAATATCTTAAGTCACACGAATTACATATTTTGACACTTATATTCAATAAATATACTTAAATACTACTAAAAGTACGAAAAATTCAAAACCATATAATTAACACAAACAAATATAAGATAAATTTTTATTTCTATCGAATATTTGTTAATTTTTACTGCAATTTGTGGCCGATATATATATGTGAGTGTGTGTGTAGTTGTGCGCAAACGATCCTTACGCATTCAGGTTAATGACGATTTTCAAGTAAACAATTTTGAATGTGCGCAGCGAAAGAGTTGGTACCTTTATGAGGGATATTAAAAAATAAAAGTAAAAAAAAAATTATTGGTTGTGAATAATATATATTATTTGTAATAGTGGTTGATGTAAGAAAGTTTTGTGAACAGCTAAGGCTCTTGAAAGACTGTTAAGCTGAAGACGAAGAAGAACATATTTAAAATATATCTCTGGCTTTAGAGTATAAAATATTTATATATTAATATTTGTAATCGTTGAGCTATCATATTTTTATATTAGAAACTATTAATAAAAATAAAAAATTAAAAAATCATATCCTACTGTTTAATAGTTATTGTTAATAATGCGTAAAAATGAATTATTCATTTCTTACATACAAAGTATAAAGACACATTAGTAACTAACATAATGAATTTAAAACAGTAGTGTAGCAGTAGACGTATAATAATAATAACAATTATAATAAGACGGTATATATTTTAAGCAGATTAAACGAATACGAGAATGAATTAAGAATATAAGAGTAATGTTAGAGTATTTTATACTGTTAGGTTTTATGTTAATTTGTGTAAATTAAATTCGGCCAGCTGTTGGTTGTTTACCTATTCACGCCGAAAATGATAATGAAGGTCGAAATAATTCCTGTGTTTACATTTATTTGTCGGTCCCATGATTTACAGGGTATATACTATATATATAGTTTAAATAAATAATAAGTCTTTAATCATTATTTATGTTAAGAGAGAAATTTAGTCTATTGTGACAATTTTTTACAATTTAGTTATGTACATTCATTTTAAAAATAAAAATAAAGTTTTACTGAAATTGACCGATTTTTTGGGCGATCTTGATGTTTTCAAACCTCGACATTTGATTTATGGTTTGTATACACCAGGTATATCTATATATATATATATATATATATATATATATATATATATATATATTATCATCATGTGAAATGATTTTATTTTAAGCGTTTATTTTTGGCACGTCACAATAAATCTGCGATGTAATGTCTCTGTTCTCTCGTGGCACAGCATACAAGGTCCCACTATATTATTATTATATAATTTTTTCGCAAACATTTATGGATATACATGTATATATTATTGCATTCACTGTGAATGTGTTTTATTGATGAATATAATTCTTTCTAAAAATCAACCTAACCTAACCTAACTCACGGCATTTTTCAATCAAACTACGCCTGTATAATACTAAACATTCATTTTTTTTTAAACGATATACAAAGAACTTAATTTTCTTTGCATAAACTGTCGTTAATATGTATATACAGCGAGTAATGAATTAGAGTCATAAAGAATTAACAAATTTTGTGTATTTGTTTTCAGACCATAATGCAAATACAAAAAGTTCTTCTGTTCCTGTGTGGTGTGCTGGTCACGATAAATTATGGCACCTGTTGTCAGTTGTCCGAGTTCATGTGCGATACTGGCTATTGTGTAGCAATGGACAAATTCTGCAATGGCAATGATGATTGCGGCGACAAGTCAGACGAACCCCCGTACTGTTCACGTAAGTTTTCCCACGATCGTGTTCAACATCTAAATACGAATATAAATTAGTTATGTAATTTTTTCTTATTTTTAATTTCAAACATAAAATGATTACCGTCGGATTTTTATATTTATTTTATATAAAATAAGTGAATTTAATAAAATATACATAACATACATGGAAATTATACATGATGAGGGAAGCCAACTAGTATGGGAACCAACTAATGTTGTAAAAAGATATTTTATAATCAAAATGCATCATGTCTCGACACCGTGTTGTATTTTTAACTGATAAAGCGAATTTTTGGGTACAAATATTCTGGTTACGATAAATATTGGTGGATTTGCTCGATTATTAAATTTATTGCTAAATTATTTAGAGATATTTTTAGTTGTAACTCAGATTGTTTCGATTTTTAAGTCGTTATAGATTGTGAAGTTTGAAATTTACTATAGTACAAAATGTATTCACCAAAGGGAAGTTGGATAGATTAAAAAAAAATAATAATAACTTAAGCTTAATGTCTATTAAACGATATATCTTATACACATGCATCTGACAAAATGTAGAATATCTAATAATTTATTACTATTATGATATACAGTCTTCGATTGCGCACCGATTTAGTTTTTTTTTTTCTAAGAGTTCAACACAATAATATTATATTAATATATTTTCATGGAATTTTCTCATAATCTTGTTGAAACCGTGTTTGAGGGCGTGGTTAACGTATGGTATACATTTAATATAATGTTATGCTTCGTCGGTTACATGGTATTTGCGTTCGAAATGTGAATTCGTCCATCTTACGATTTTTGAACACGCTCGACACGAGACATGAGGGTCGTGTTTATCATGAAACATTAAGTCAGTATTTATAAAATCACACTGTTCACTGATGGATTTCGCATACGTATAAATAGTTCACAAGTTAAATAAAAACGAAATAATCAATATAATATATGCTTACCGTAATTCAGACCAACCATGGTTGAGTATTAAATACTCAATTTATTATGGTGTTTCAAATTCACGGTATAATTATGATTTCAGTATGTTTTTACTTGTAAGCATCTCACATAAAATTCACGTATCGAATCATATCGTGTATGATAAACGATAGAAATCGATTGAAAATATATTGTTTTTTTTAATTCCATACAACAATATTTAATAGTAGTTGTATTGCGTTTACTTCTCGACCCATTGAACTTGCTAAAATATTTCTACTTTTTTTTTCACTATTTAACGAACGCGTATATCATCACGGTCAATTATTTTTGGTGTCCCATCAACTCCAACGTTAATGATAACATTCCACCGATATAAATAGTACTTCATCCGAGCATATAATACACAGAAAGTTTCCTACCGAACATTAAATCGTAAGACACGACGAGACGATTTATTGCGTGCACTTCACCAGTCCAAATCGGTTATTATTGTTATCATATGTCTTCGTGGGTCTTACGAATATGTGTTCTTCTTTGCTATATTTGTCTATAATAGTAATAATATTTATAGTTCAATGTTCACGTAACAAGAAGACATACCATTTTGTTTTTGTGCCAATAAGCGCAGTCAGTTTTTGTGTACAATACGTGATTCAAAGTGGTGTCATGGAATGTAGATAAGTCGTGATACTGGTAAAATATACTCGAATAGTATAGTTCGACATACAACTTTAATTGTTAAATTATGAAACCCGAGTTACTTTACGTTTGTCAGGCGTTTGATTTCTAAATGTTCTAAATTAATTGTCTCAGTTGAGTCCATAGACCTGGACTCTGTATATGAAAACAGAATTAGGTATTACAATTGCATTTTATATATTACATAGTTAAACGTACATTTATATATTGTGATCACATTCCATTTTGTATATAACATGTAGCACTAAAAGATAAATATTATTTTATTTTTTTTTTCGACTAATTTAAGAATAAAATATATTTTCATAAACACTGTGACGTTTCCTAAACCATTATTTTTAAAAAATACGTGCTTTATCTAATATTTACTTGAAAAGTAAATATTTATTTTTATACCATTATCGCATGGTTTTCCTAAAATTGGTTTACACTCACATATAATATTATATTTCATGTTTGAATTTATAATATCTGTATAATTATTATTTTATAACTAAAGTTTTTGACATTAATTAAATATTAATAATGTACTATACCTACACATCCTATCGGTGTTCATTAAAAGTATAAATTTATATAAAGTATTTTTATTTTCTTGTACATTTTTTTGAAGATCATTAATGCCACTACCTTTATAAACATTATTTTTGTTTTATAACTATTTTATATAACTACTCCACATTCGAATTCTAAAAATCATTATACGTTAAAACTTATTTAAAAAATAACGTACACAGAGATTCGTCGTAAACCACAAAGTACGAATAAGAAAAATATAAATTTTTAGTTCAGCATATTAATTTATTAAAACAGTTGTAAAACTTTTTACATCACGAACTTTTACCGAGAATATACACGTGTATACGTACCAATAACGTAGCACCACCGATGCTGTGTAGTACTAAAACCGTGAAATTATCATTTTTTATACGTTGTCATCGTCATCGTCATCAGGAACTGTTCATAACCAAACAAACAATGTATGAATATAAATACTTATCATCAAAGTACTTTACCAACTCAATCACGATTAACTTGCATTACGAAATAACAAATTTATAAATCATAATACTACACAAGATAAACTCAACCGATATGTTTTAAGATATATCTGTACTGCATTGCGCAGGTATACATTATGTGTTATATCGTGAACGCACGTACGCAGTTACTCTCATTTCGCATATGAATTATAATATAACGAATAATTTCGATTCCGTTAAGTGTATCAGAATAATAATTATAATAATACCTTCAAATTCACGGCAGAAATTTAAACGAATACCGATATTTATGTATTGTTTCCGCCTGAATCGCAGCAGAATAGTTTAGGTGTCCACCGTTGATGAACGTGATACGTGCTTCGGTAAATGGTATTGTAGTATTGCTCTTGAAAGCAATGTACTATTTTTCTCGAAATATCGTTTTTGAACGAAGGAAAAGTAATAAGTTAATATTTTTGAAGAATTTCTTATATAGTAGAAGACCCAAACTTCCTTATAAGGTAAATTGAACAAAAGTTCAATTTTAATTAAAATAAAATTAAATAAAATTAAAAAAAATTAAAATTAAAATAAAATATAATTCATTTTTAATAAGACGGTAATATGTGGCCGCCCAAACTTCCCACTCTGTTTCGTGCTACCGCACCGCGCCGCAGCCTTAGTATCGAACCGATACGTATCCACGGAAAAATTAATATTTCTAATAACTATTTAATTAATTACATTTTTGAACTTTTCTCGTTAGATGGCTCGTCTGCACAAAAAAATATTCGCGTTTAAAAAAAAAAAACTGTGCAAATCGGTCCAGTAGAACTTCAGATATAATTGTCATAAAAATCACCTCTCCTTTTATTAATATAATAGGTAACGCTCGAAAATGTTCACTTCTCAAACAGAAAAATCTAAACGCCGTATAAGATGTTTTTACATCAAAAAAAAGATATCTAGACTTTTGAAAAATCTAAAATTTCAAGTACCCACAAATAGCAAAAACTTCAGTATTTCGAAACTATGAAGTGTCCGTAATAACTAATGATGTTTAATGAAAATTCGTTAAAATGTATACTTTCTTTAAAGTTTTATATTGTATTCATAAAAAACCATTTTTGAAAATGTCCATTAGTTTTATTTTTTTGATACAAAGAACGTTATAAACTGTTTATCGACGTCACGTTTTATTTATCTTACGTTCACCGTGTGTGATTCATCAATGTAAGACTTGTAGAATACGCTTAATCATCGTAGTCGCGTCTTACAAATTCCAAGATTTGTATGTAATTTTACACGCACACAAAATACTTATAAATCGTATTTGTGCTCTCCTCGTGAAATCTAAAAGTTTAATATTCACATTTCCTGTTCCCTGCTTCTCTTTATATTCTGCAAATATTCTACACGTAAACGGCGAAAGAAATATGATTTTGCCAGTGCGATACAATATATTATTCTCTCGTGATGATTTTCATAGCGAACTTAATGCCGAATGTTTTTTTTTTTTTTTTTTTTGCACAGATATGATAATATATGAAATCATGATCTTGAACAATTAAATGTAGCATATTAAATAAGAAATAATTTTAAATAATATTAAAATACAATACTAAAAACATATTAAAACAAACTATGCGTTTTAGAAGAGAAAAATTATCTGAACACCTGATACGACTCTTGGAATTTTTAAATTTGAATTCATATATGAAGGAAGATGTTATATAAGAGAACCAGAAGAAGACCTAGAACACTTATTCTTAAGAGCATTATATATCATATTAGTTGTTTGAACTACAGGACTTAAAATAAACTGTTGAAGATCAGTGTATTTGGCTTTAATAACAATGACCAGGCACATTGTTTAGTGAAAAATTAAGAAAAACATATGATAAATAATTGTGATGCTATCGAAATGATAAGCAATATTTTTTCATTCAAATGGCGGACATTAGGGATTTTATAAAAATTTTAAAAGTAAATTGAGACACTTTGTTTTAATCATACTATTATTATTATTTTTATTATTATTATATCATTTTTGTTTACAGCTTCGGCTTATATTTTCTGTTGTTGCCATTTATATTTCACCCCGTGTTCGTAGAAAATGCAATTTTGTCACGTCATTTGTTACTTTTATTTTTCAACACACGTGCCAACGTTCACCGTACATATACATAGTGAGTGCGTGCTACTCGTATTCTTCGACGAAAATTTCCACGACGATCCCCGTTGACTTATTACGGGATATTTATTTCTGTTTAAATGGTTCGACATAATTCTTTGCGTGCCGAATATAAACACGCATGTACGTCATATAATTTTATTGTCAAGAGTTCGCGTTTAAAACCATAAATTGTACTTCTCTACAATATATATATATTATAACGTAACTACATTCTACCGATTTCCGTAATTGTCAAAAATATTTAATTAAAGCCGATTATACATCACATAGTATATAATATTTTTTGTACTGACTTTTCGAACGAAAAATGTTGTTATTATTTCATACCTTATATTGTACGACAGCAAAACATGTATACTTATAGTTTTATAATCGTAATAAATTATTAGCGTCCCGAATCGTACACGATTTACTTTTTTTTAAGAAAGTACATAATATACCAATGCCAATTAGTTTGAATAATATATATATATATATTGTAATTAGCACTAATCGTTGATATTTAAACTATATTTAGTAAGAACACTTTCCTAAATCAGTTGACAATATTATTTTAAATGTAAGGATAAAAATAGTTAATCGTATTATATTGCCAGTGTATAGTACACTAAAATTGTTTATTTTGAACTGCTTATCGCAAAATTATTTTATCAACTCGACATAGTAATTATAATAATTATGATATTACTATAATAATTTATGCGATTGAAAAAAATTACTTAGTCTGCGATTTATTAAAGTAAATTGATTTCTCTTTTTCTAAACGGTTAGCATTACAAACCAAAACTATGGACTTTTAATTTAAAGAATTAAATGTTTCACAGTTTCATTTCAACTGATAAACGTAGGACGAAAAAAATAAAAAAGTTCCCTTCATGCATTTCGCAAAAATGTTAATTAAAATTTTTTTTTTTTTATGTGGTCTTATTTATTTCACACAAGCGCATAGTGTTCTGTGTCATAGAAAATGAAATCGGTTTTGATGAAAAACTTATCGTCCGCAATTAAAGTCGTAGCGAGATGCTTTTATAAAAATTGGATGGTTTTTCCTTCGCATAGCATTCATATCCACAATGAAAAGTTATTGTAGCTCTTCAAATGGTTCAACGGACTGATGACTACTCACCCTTTTAAATAGATATACCCAACCTTTGAAGTAGTTTTCTTGGTAAAACTTGCGATTTATTTTATTCTCAGGCCCACGAAGCCACATAACGTACGTACAAAGCGATATATATATTTACTTAGGGAGAAAGAGAGAAAGAGAGAGACAGGGTGAGACAGAGGTACAGAAAAGAAACGGTTCTCTTTAATTAATGGGAAACAGTAAATATTCGCTATACAGCTCATTGATGTTGGCGAGAGATTGGTCGAGGAGGTCGGGATGTGATAGAGAAATAGAGAAAATTGTGCAAGTTCACCGTGTATATAGTAATGTATATATTATGTCCGTCGCTGCAAATGTTCAGTGACACATACATATTGATGGGTAACCCGCACCGTTGTTCTCGTTTCACCTAAGTAATTTAATTACGTTGAAACTCCCGAAATTACACCCCAGGCTAGTAGTAGTCGCGTCGCAATGAAAAACAAATAAACTTTTCCATTTAGGTAAACACGTTTTACCGTTGTTGATGTTGTGGCATCTA
This sequence comes from Sipha flava, assembly GCF_003268045.1. NCBI lineage: Eukaryota > Metazoa > Arthropoda > Insecta > Hemiptera > Aphididae > Sipha > Sipha flava. Next base: position 892,892 of record NW_020272857.1, on the reverse strand, counting down.
CCACGACTATTGCTTGAGATTTATCCCAATCCGACAGATAGTTTTCCACCCATTAATTACTGCATCGAGGTCTATAAGGTAAGTGTGTGTGTGTGTGTGTGTGTGTGTGTGTGTGATCTTATTTCTTTCGACCTTTTTCTCACTAAAGTACAGCTTTGAATCGCCCTTTGATACGAACAATATGTATAAAGGTACAGCACCGTGTCCGGTGCGCAGTGTAACTCTTGTACACAATTTGTAATTGGATCGTTCGGTAGTGTAACAATGTGTATCTGCTGTCACGAGTCTAATTGCTATAGGTCATACTGAAACAATTGCGAACACACCGTACAGTATTATATAGTTTTACGAACAAAATACGATCGTGCTATGCTTTGAAGGCAGACTTAGAATATATCCACGGCGTATGGTTATAATCTAATATATTATTTACACGGTTCGGAATTGTAATAATATTGTAATATTATATAATATTCCTATGCGTGTTTATAGTTTTATAATTTTTCTACGTGTGAATTTCGAATGCAATCTGGTAAACATACGAGTATACGGTTGTCAAAGAACGTTTGATACACATTATTGAACCGATTTATCGTCGACATAGTGCCCACTACCCGAAATCGCTAATTGTTTCAGAACAAATGATACTGAACCATATGAAGAGTATTACAACTACATCAACTCTTTTAACCACTCGGAGACGATAATGTTGATTTATATTTGTGTTACTGCAATATTTTGTTCCTTATTTAATTACAACATTGATAAGAATTAAATTCCAAATAATATTCTTTTAACTCACACTGTTTTGTTACTTTATCAAAATAAATGAAGTCAATTAGACGGAAATAATCATGACCTTTTAGGTGTCACATCACTCGAGATGATTTGAATTTATTAAATTACAAGCAAAAATGAACAGTCGTTATCTTAGACTTTTTTTAATGGATATTTTTACCGGTGTCTGTCTTATATATTTCACTGAAAATGATATAAATTAAATAAATTAAAGAACGATAAGCAAACCCCCACTGAAAAATAAAAAGGGTGCAACAGATTTTTTTTTTCATGGATTTTTTTTTTTTACAAATTATTCTTTTCTATTGTTTTACTTTTTCTGAATGTTATTCACTCTAAAGTGAAGCATTATGTTGACGCTTTTTGTGTAATTTATAATTCATGATTTTCTTCTCTGAGAAAAGATAATTACTTTAAGATTTGAACTATTCTTCAATTTATATTTATGTATTATACATAATAATATTAATAACTTGTAAAGAACAATTCTCAGATACAATATTATTATGCTTTTTAATTTTATTACAAAAGTTTCATATAATTATTTATACAATTTTTAAAAAAATATATAAATTATAACTATAAATTCGAAAAATAATAAAATTAGTAGTATTGCTACAGGACAAGTTAATGTTTTGGCATTTTATAAATTTGTTAGATTACAATAAAAATCTTTAATTGTGTTTTAGTTGTATTTATGTACAAGTAAGTAATACAAATTTAAATAATGAATTGAGACTATAGTGTCTATATATTGTTTTAAAATACACCAAAAGAGTAACAAAACAAATTTTTTATCACTTTTTAAACTATTTAAAAATAACTAAAAATAAATGTAAATCCCGAGTTAGTTGACTTTTAGGAAAAATCCAATTAAGAAGGATTTTTTTTTTCTAAAAACGAATAAATTGAATTTATTTCAGAAGTGATGCACACTTTTTAGTTAGTTAATACCGTGTTGTACACATGCACAAATAGTAACGGATAGTACAGCAATAAATCGTCCCCTATATTGTTAATAATATTATGCAGTAGGTACCTAGATATTTACAGCTTTAATACTTCGAATAGCTAGCTAACTAACAAAAACCTTAACTTTTTGCTTCGATAAAATATTACACATTTTAGTATTATACGTACGGCAAGTCTAATCCCAAAAGTTTTATGATTAGTTTTCTCGGGTATCTCCTCTGTGCAACGCTTATCTTCCCATCTAACACATAATGTACCATAATTCATACAAAATGATTTATCATTATTAGTTTTTAATATTTTTATACAAAAATTTAATTTTGATGAAACGAACGCATATTAAAATCGATTATAAGTCATGATGGATATACATATGATAATATATTTTTCCTCTATGAACACAAAATTATAAGTTTAAAATCAGTCGTGATATTCGAGAAAAACAAAAATGATATCCTTTATTTCATCAAAGATTATTGTTAGAACGACTACAGCACATAGGAATGTAAATACATAACTGACAACGGTACAACTCTGATCCATCCATGATTGTAAAATGAAAGGAAACAGAACACAAAGGTTCAATATTTCACTGTAAAGCTCGGCAAATAGTTATCTATAACAGATAGTGGTCCCGTGTAACACGTGTTAAAATATCTGCGAAACAACTCGAATGTGTCGCAGAAGTTTAGGTTGGTTTTTTTCAAAAAAAATTTCGCGCTCATTACAGTACTCGAAAGTACTCTGCACAAAGAATGTATCGTGCTAGAACACGTGTACCGTAGTCGTACAGTAATACTGCTCGTACGGTTCCATTAGAATAAAATGAAAAAAAAATCGAAGATGCGAACCGGATATTATTAATTTTGATGGTAATACAATTGGAACTTTATGACTACAATACAGTGTACGGATAAATAGATGTATACGCATTTGGTCACAAATTTTGGTTATATCCTCTCCCGCAGATATTGCTGTACTCTCGCGTCACGTCCAACCAGTGCTGTCGGCTGCAGTGGCGAGAAAACGCGATTGTTTGCGCTAATTGAATAAATCGGTATCTCGGGTCCGTATACTCGCTTATGCGTGTACAAGAGTGGGCAACGACAACATATTATACACTCTTATACATCTGCGTGCTTATCAAGAGGTTCCCGAGCTCGGGCGCGCGATGCGTTTTCGAGTGCGAGACGATTGGGTTTTCAATGGTTTTCGCGTGCATGGCCGCCACCACCTACTACTGCCGGCAAAATATGATTAATGGATTTAACGGGGGCCCGTGTCCGGTACTGGATTTTTTTTTTTTTTGTCCAAGGGAATGAATCGGTGTTTCCTTCTTCCGGTCGTCGGTCAGTCCGCTCATCCGTTCGTCGACACAGCGCACGCGCATCACTTCGGCGGGCTCATCGACTGGAAAAGATAAATCACAACGCAGTCGGTTTCATATGATTGTCCGCAGAGTCTTTATGGTTTTCACGTCCGCGTTTGCCTCTGTGTAAATATTATATACGAATGTGCGTGGTGGGTGGGGGTATACACGTTGTACATAACGGAGAGGGATGCACACGTTATGACCAATATAGAATTTTATCGGTGCGTTTATTCCGAAGAAACAAATATTCTATATGCACGTATACATGCATTATATATCATCCCCCGCCGAACCTAGACGCCTCGTCATCCTCATCCCTTTTATATTTATATATTTTTGCCCGTACGTCTGTGCATCTCGTACACAATGTCACTTGCGAGTGTTGTATTGTTTCGCAACGTGTAGTATTCGTTTATATATAAATATAAAACGTGTATTATTATACTAAACTAAGCGCTGTGTGAGTCGAAGAAGAGAGTCGGATCATATTTGTAGTGTAAAAGTATTCTTGTAGGACAATAAGTGTATGAGTGTGTGAGAGTGAGAGAAGGAAAGAAGGTGGAAAGGCTGAGAATGGATTTTTATTTTTTTTTTTTTTTTATTTTTTTTTACGGCCACCGGCGACAGTAGCGGGACGTAATAAAAACCGCCATTAGGACACAGACAAGGATGCATCAAATATTTAAATTAGGTCTGGATTTAAATGTTAAAACGCGGCTCGTGATAAATCGGTAGAGAATAAATTTCAGGCGATGACGGGGTGTCCCGCGGTAACGAAAAAGGATAGAGTCTTTAAGACGTCCGTCACTGCTTTTTACACAAGAGAGATTCCTCCATGCCGAACTCAAACCGCATGCTCACTACCATCAGTATTGCACGATACTGATAATGATTATTGTTATGATAGTAGATGTGTGATACGTTGATAGGTATACAATCGTTTTAGACTGCACGGTATTCATAATAATCAGTTTCCACGAGTTTTCCATCACACCTTGTGTTCTTGGGTGTTTAATTGACAACGATAAGGTTAAAAAAAAATAATAATCACACCTTCATCTATATATTTTAAATTGCATTTTATAATAACATATATGTATTACGATTAATAAAGACTGGAAAAAATATGCTAAGTTAATTCCTTCTTATGTGCTAAAAAAAAAATCATTACTTATACATATATTAAATTGTATAAAATATTACAATTTAATATTATTTACAAATAACAGAATAAATAATAATTAATCGATTATATCAATTCAGAATTAATAACAAAAATTATTAATTTTACCTACACGAAATTACAAAATAAAATTTCAAATTTTTTAAATGGAAGATTTTACAGTTGTCATGTAGCATGGATTTATACTAAGAAAATAATTGTTTTTACATCCCAAGACCATATAAGCGCGCATATGTAAAATAATATAGTATCTTCATGTAACAATTCTATGCCTTAATTTACGTCAGTCATTTTTCCGCTTAATATTTAAAAAATTGTTTTATATTGAGAATATCTTGGATTTTTGGACAATAGTTGCGATAGTTTAAGTTAAGCGAATCCCCCCTTTTCTTAAATAAACACATTTAAATTATTTTTTATAAAATATGCATTTTTTACGCAATCATAAAGAAATAGGCTATTCATTGCCATTTTTATTCAAATATGAAAAATATGCATGAACAATAACTATCAACTATCAATTGGAATCTATTCAGTTCGGGATGCCGACATTTGTAATCAAAATTATTCTCAGTGAATTGTAGTGTATTACACACGCAAATTAGCGTTGCATTTATTATGAATATTATCGACTTGATATAAATTTAACGGTTTTAAGTTATGTAGGTACTGTGTTTATGTAATATAATAATTATTATTATTTATTTATAATGCTTAAAATTTTTATATTTCAAACATTGTTTTAAAAGTAGAGGGGATTACTATGATAATCCTGTAGTATCATTAATGGGTTTATTGCTCAAAATAATTTTAAGTGTTGGACGATTTTAGTTAATATAATCTAATATCCCGTACACATCCGATCTGGTTTTTATTTTGTTATGCGATGTAATTCTAATTTCGAGGGAATTATATATCGTTATTTAGTCGCTTATAGTGTTATAAATAAACATATTTGAAAAATTATCATTTGCAGCCTTTGCTGTACAACCACATTTGATACAATTGCATTCATGCTCCACAATTGTGGCAATGAACAAAAATTATTTGAAAAATATTCATTGGAATGTACTTTTTTTAATTTTTAATTTTTCTCTCGCCTTTTCTTCTGATGAAATTAAAATATTAATACCTAATATTTTTTCTTTTTCTATTTACTCGTTGTCGACAAAAATGGTAGCGTGCAGACGTGCTTAAAGTCATATGCAAGTAATAAGAGTTAGATGGAAAGCAAGTAAAGGATAAAATGGTGGAGAAATATAACGGTGGGAGAAGAAGGAGACGAATGCTATTCTGAAACGATCACAACTCAGCTAGACCGCCGCCGCTAAGATAAATATATATGTGACCAGTGGAAGAAGGATAAAAGTTTCTTATAGATGTATATTTTATTATTATTAAAAATACTCGAAGCAAAAAATAATAATAATAATAATAATAAATAAATAAATACTATTGAGCCTCTGCGAATAGTAAAAAATGCAACCTCGAATATGCTTGTTCGGAGAGTATTACTGGAGGAAATAAATTCCATCATCTTTATATATTATAATGCGACTAGGGCCAGCTCAAGATCCTAGGTGACATTGTGGACTTTTTCCTCTTCACCGATTGTTAGCTGAATAAATTATCATCTTAAACGCTATGAATTATGGAGGAGTTTTCGCAATAAGTGTCTAGTAGCCTATCAAACCCCGATGAAAGCCCGTGTCTCTATTTATATATATTGACTGACATGCAGATTTATACCAGTTGTCGTCTCTCCGGATTTAGACGCAATCATGTAAGAGGTAAAAAACAAACAATTCTCGAGAGTCTAAAAAAAAAAAAAAAAATGATAAAAACCTATAAGCTATTTAAAAATAGATTAACGCATAGCTTGTATACGTTTTTGTCAATAAAATTTTTTTGATGTGTGAGTTTGTATAGTCTAATATTTGTTTCCTGTGCTGATGGAGAACAGAAAAAAAAAAAATATATATATATATATATGAGTTGAAGGAAGCACCGTAACTCCACAAAAGATATTTTTAAAATTATAATAATTAAAATTGCAAGTCATGTAATTATTATTAATATAAATATTTTATATATGCAACCTTGTCTATTTTCTTTTCTTCATATAATTCCATTATATATTATGATTTTATAAATTATTTTGTTCACATTTAATTATCTATTAATTTTTATTAACAGTCAAAATATGTGATTTACTTGCGTAGTGAGGTTTTAGGTATACATACAAAGCATAATCCCCTTCATAAAAGTATCAAGGCTAGTACAAAAACTGGGTTAGGTTTAGAATTCCTTTTGGGGCAAAGCCACACCCCTCAAAAACTGCCACTACTCGAGTTTGCGAGCGGAAACGGCAGGCAAGCGAACCAAGTCCTAAAATTTTGAAAATTTAAGTTTCGTAAATAAGTTTATTGATAAATGTGCTAACTTTTGGTGTTAAAAATATTTTTATGTATGCGGAACTACGGTGCAAATTGAACACAACCACAAACGGATTAAAAACGATATTTAAATATCATTTTAATAATAATTTTAATTTGATAACATAATCATGATTATACGTTAATGTTCACTCATCATATAATTGTATAAAAAATAAAGATAAACATGTATACAACATACAAAAGTATATATAAATTACAACGAATGTTGTATTCATATTCATTTCATATATAGTTTCATATGCACTGATTAATAAATTGTCAAAACTTATCTGTGCATTATGATTACTGATACGTGGGATTGATAAATTTACCTGATGTTCATAATCATGTATATTTCTTTGATCGAAAAAGATGAATAAAAGTATTTAAATATACATTTTTGTTAGTAGATTAAGTCTATTTTTCATGTTTACGTACCGATGCAATTCAATCAGAATAATTTTGAACGTGAAAAATTACTATTCTATCACAACAAAAATGGTATAAAATAAATAAATAGGATTGAATGTTTATTTCTTAGAAAAAAAAATCAATACAAATGAGATGATTCAACTTATAATCATAATAAAATTGTAACCTAATAAAAAAAATACATAAGTAATATATAAAATATATATATTTTATTTGTTTGTTTATAAATAAGTTTTGATAGAACTGTAAATAGAAGTATATATTTCTGAGGAAAAAAATACTTTTTTTTCTTTAATGTATTTTATATTCATAAAATTAATTGTGATCTCGAAATATATCAGTTTGTTGTTACGTTTTGATTAATTTTATAATCTATCTTTCACTCCTATAATCAAAAACTTATTAAACACTGAGCGTTTTATTTCCTAAGAATAACTGTATTCATATTTATTCAAAGACGGATTTCATTTAGTCGTCATTGAATGATTGAGAACTGCAACAAGAAAATTTACTTAGCGTATGATAGGTTTATTTTAATTCACTGAACAATTATTCTACAAATATATTATGTTATAATTTGTTTAATAAAATTAATTTCACGTGGTATTATGTATTATATACATAATTTCATAAAGTTTCTTTGTTCTTTAAAACCAAAAAAAAAAAACCATGAATAAATTAAATTACGATAATAATATTATTTAGTATATATATATATTGTGGAAAAACTATATAAAAAAAAATAATTAAAATATCAAAAATATAATGAAAAATTGAAAAAGTAATCAAATAATCAGTCTATATACATTTATTGACAGAAAACTGAAAAAAAGATAAATTTTTTCTATTTATACGTCACATATATATATATATATAAATGGTCTTTGTCCTTAATATTTATTGAAGCTTTATATAACCTTTCGATAGTACTTCTAAAAAAGCCTTATTTTTGATTCAAACCGTTCAGCTAGTTTTTTTTTTTTTTTTTGTGCATCGCTTAACATATTGTAATGAATTTAAAGCATATCTCACGATAAATATCGATAGTTAAAGAGTAAAAATAAAATTACTAAAATTAATTCATACAAACTTTTGGTAAATATTTAATTACATGAAAGCGTGTATATAAAATAAAAGCTTATGTATTAGAATATTATTTAGACATTATTTTTTTACATAATTGTAAGGAAATCGATAGCTACCTAAATTGTTTGAAGTTACTTGTGATTCAAAATAAACTGGTTTTCATCCAATTGTTTTGCGTACTTTGAAAAACATATATTTTTTATTACGACATTAATAGCAGATTAATAAAAAAACCTATTGATTTGAAACCGACTTGATAATACTAATATTGTTTCTAAATAATCAAAAAAAAAAAAAATGTTAAAATTCAATTTTAATGATGTATAGCAACCATTATAATGAAGTTCTAATTAAATCGGGAAAAGAAAACATAGCGGTTAATGGATTGTAATGTAAAATAATGGATTCTAATTTGCTAGTGGATGCCAGTAACAAGTGTATATTTTGACATCATCATGACATTTTTTTTAAAACAACAAGATTTACAGAAAAATATTGTTATTAACTATAAAGGCACTATACTAATGGTATTAAGTAAAAAATAAATACAATTATATAATGAATGAGGTTTGGCTAAAAAGAAAAGATACACTTGAATAGTCAGTCGTATTGGTGTCACTTACAATGTACGTATATAGTCTTATCTCATAGTCAGGATTACTTTGTCAAAAACTACGGAGACCCTTACAAAGCTTCTTTATTTTATTTTGTTTTTGTTTTTTGTCTTACTACTTGGCCGAAAGATTTAACTTGCCACAAAAATGGAGGACCGATCAACAGATAAAACCATCTCACAACACTGTTGGATTTAAGTAACTATATGGCCTAACCAAAAGGAATAAGGTGTTGCGTTATAAATGCAGTTCACTAAGCTTTGAAAATTATATTGTGTGTTGAACAGCACAATATATTTATAATACGTTTTGTAAATACAAAGTTTTCTATCTCCGATGAGAATTAATTAATTAAATCGTTTTGTTGGATTAGCTACTGGGTAAACATTTTAAATGCATGACTGTGTGTTCAAGAACTAAAATGAAAGCTCCATAAGAATAATTTTTTACTACTGGAAGTATTTTATTTAAACAAATATTTGCAATAAAATATAAGTAGATACATCTATATGAATGTAATTTCAAAATAAATATAAAAATCAAGTGTAATTCACGTGTACATGAATTTATGTAATACACTCTTAGAAATAAATCTATTAACTATCTTTATTAATTAAAAGAAAAAAAAGAAAACAAATATATTGACTCCAAGCATTATTTTTTGATATGAAAAAAGTTACAATTTTAAATCTTTTAGAAATGAAATAAATTAAACAAGAAATATCTACATTTGACTAAACAAGTACTTGATATAGTAATGAATGAGATATTGTATAAATTACTTTTTATTTATGTATGTATTTACCAAGTCATTGAAAATTTATGCTAGTTATAAGATTTAAATTAATTACATTCCATGTTTTTAACACAATATACTTTAACGAGATAGTAAAATACAATTAAAAATTATAACGAAAGCACATTTTTTAAACATAAATTAACAATAAAGTTCGTTAAATTGTTTTGCAAATAAAAACTTTACAGTTTTATTAAATAAATCACTTGATTCGAGACAATATAAATATGTAAAGTATAATTGAAAATAATTACAGTGGTTTATCGAAATAAAATTTAGTAGTGTAATTAAATCAAATTTAAAAAATATATATTTCTATAAGTATACAGTACACTGAATTTCTGTACACGTTTTAAACTATTTAAAAAAAAATACATTTTTAACAACAAAAGTATTTAAATCATAATCTGGTGGCGAAATGTTATTTATAAAAAATATCCGGGTTATGGGAACCTATGCGATTTGAAAACGAGAGGCACATTACAATATGTCATACTCTAAGTATATATATAAATATATTCAGTAGATGGATATATTTCTTTCCCTTCTTATTATTCCTAACCTTCCTTCTCGTTCGGATGTTATTTTGAAAATGATGAGTTCGATAAAATAAAGAGTGTTCCCGATAGAGCTCATTGATCTGGAACAAAGGAGAATATATACAAGCAGCAGGCAAAGCGAGAGAAAACAACAACTACACCGTGAGTAAATTTGGTGTGGGAAATGAATATGATGGCAATGAATTTGAGTTAAACGTAAGTGTACTTTTTCGTAAGATACGCTTCTTACTCCTTTTTATTTTTAAATTTCATCTTATCATCTGCGCGCAAGTTTTTTTTTTTTTTCATGAAAAAAGATGTCACTCCATAAAACAAAACTCCTTTTGTGCAAACAATTTTTGTTATAACACTAAAAATCTTAGATGTAAATAGGAATGGTTCTCTTCACATTGATATGTTTTAATTTTAACCCTTTCCTTTTTTACCCATCCCATCTATTTTCAAAATCATTAATTGTTTTCATCTTATTTATAGTAATATTTTCAAAAAGCATTTCCAATGCAAAAATGAAACTTTTCGTTTATTTTCACAAGTGAACTTTTTTTAACAATTTGTTTAACAACTATTAATACGGAATAAAAAAATGTTGGAAATGTGTTTTTTTAGATTTTTCGTTTAGTAACCATCGCGCACGTGCGTACAAAGGGCTAATACGTTTATATAGAAAAAATCCGATTACATTTCCCTCACACAATATACGAGTATATTATCTGAAATTTGGACCCTTTGAAAAAAAAAAAGATGAAAAAATAGCAGACGAACTTTCAACAGTGCATACATTTAAAGGTATAAGTGGGTTAGTGGATGCTTACATGGTTAGAATATATTAACAATTGAACTCGAGATATGAGGGTAAAAGTGGGTTGAGAATACTTTTGGTTAATCTAAATGAACTGATGTAATTAAAATTCCCATTACTTACCGTTATGATATTTTCGGTTGAAAAGCTAATGAATTTCATTTTTACACACGCTACAACTGCACAGTAGCGTACGCAACGCATAGAAATTCTACAACCGCACTATGCACCTATACTCAAGAGCGGCTCGTGTTTATCATCACTTGACTACATACAAAATATATTATGTACTCTGTACCACGTACATAGTTGCGTACGCTTTTCATATCTATCAATAGTGAGTACATAATCCAATCATGTATATGGTTTATAAGAACATTAATTGACTAATTATAAAAGCATTGTTGCATATAAACGAACGACCCCCTCCTCCCCGTTTATTATACGTTTGTTCAAATTATAAAACCCACGCGCGCGAACTTAGTGTGAACCATCAACGTATTAAATACATCTGTAGTTAGGTTTTCTAAATGATAACAGAGCAAAACGAGATTGTGTCAATTACGCGAAATACTCTCGAAAGCATAACGATTATATGATATCGAAACTACAAACATCGGAAATGATTACGATTCACGATCAAACACCGATCTAATCACAACGCAGTGGTACGGTACACGTATCCGTCTGAAGACACGGCTACTTAAAATTGATTTAGCTAAAACGGATTAGACAGTAATAATGTTCAATATTATACAGTATCGTGAGCGATTGATGAATTAATGCAGACTGCGCGTTTAACCACACCGCGTAAAATTGCATCCACCACATAATATCTACTGCCGTAATAATATAATCAGTATTGCCCTAAATAATTTAGTCAACCACATAATGTAATCTGAAAACTTGGTGACGTCCGTGCCATGCATTTACACTTACTAAGTCCTGACCGGCAAAACGTATTAACACGTCACTAATAATTAAATAAAATTAAAATTACCACCACTCGTTTATTGACTGATCAGCGTACAGCCAAAACAACCACATTCTCTAGGGTAGAAATTTTGTTTTTCGGATCTCGGAAAGATAGGTAACATTTTTTCAATTTTGATTAACTTCCAGGAAATATATTATTTCGTTCAATAATATGATTTAATGATATTACCGACCGAGGTACATGTAAAGTAACTTGGTGAAAATAAATAAAAATTAATATCCTTATTTCTTAATAGATCTTACCTAAAATAGTATAATATTTCCAAAGTGAAACCAAGTGGTTTAACTGGTTATAAATACGCGTATACTGATGATGTTGGATTATAATTATTAAAACATTTCAACATCGAACACACTTTATAATACAGTGGTCCCTATCATCCCCACGGAATAATTTTAAAAACCATCTAGGAATCATCATTTTTATCCGAGCCCGATGTTTATGTTGTTACGGATTGAACAACATCGTAAGTAATATGCACATACATATGTAAAATCGATATGGGCGAAATCCAAACGCTCACTATTATAATATTTAACAAACCGAGTAATACACACGTATTGAAAAACCTCGGATGTCTTAAACATAAGTGTCAACTGATCAACAGGGGAATAGCTCGGGTTGGATGCTACGTATAAAAAAGACAACCGAAGCGCGAAACGTTTGGAAATCAGTTATCCATACACCTATAATTGTCGAGCATTAAAACATGATGTTCGTCGTGTCCGCTAACCACCCGAACCATTAACACCTCAGTAACCGATTATATCTTCAATAATATTTAAACGTCTCATACTAGACTCGTAATAATAATAATAATAATAAATATTTGAAAGGAAAACATGATAAAACATACTGCGAATATGTGTTTACCGTTTTCTACGATAAAATTACTGTACGTAAATTTCAAGTATTTTTATCGTCCATTGGTATTCGTTTGAAAAGTCGTTCGGTAATGGCAATAAAACAAAAAATACAAATATTTTCCTTGCACAAAAACAGTTTTAACTTTGCGCACAGCTAAAAATAAATTACCGAGAAAATTGTATAAAGGATTTCGAAACCGTTTGCTATGTCATTAAATTTTCAATTTTATTATAAAACGCTACGAGTTCGTTCCTGCCAATAAAATTATAAATATATTAACTTGATTATTAATGCATTAACAGATTTAATTCGTACAACATAATAATACACCATGGAACTACTACAATCGGTAAACAAATATTATATTGTACAACTTTTCTTAACATTTATTTCACTGTTTAAGATATTAAACTACAATATGACAATAAAAAGAACAAATAGATCTAAATAAATTAAAATATTCCTAAAACTATATGATTAATTCCAAGATTTACAATAACTATTAGGTTATATAAAAATATAATATATTTACAAATTCGAATACATTCCTTGATTTATTTTGCTATTTAAATATAATAAAATACATTTTTTTAGAGGACGTTTGAAAATAAAAATTAGTCAGTGTGATTAAAAACACCGTTGCTACATTACTAATAATTATGAACCCGGTTAATTTATAAAAAAAAAACGTTTATATTTTGGGACTTGGAAATTTAATTATAATTACTCGATGTCAACATATGTAACTATACTTAGTAAACGCACATTATATGTTATGTGTATTTTTTTATTCTTAACAGCAAACAATTAAATTATTATTTATTATTAATTATTAATTTTACTTATTTCCAACATTAACATTCCAGTATATTATAATTAATTTGTGGCATTAATTATGTCAAAAAGTTAACCATAACAGTATGCTATTTTAATTATATAGAGGTACATTCTATGTACAGATGGTGTCGAGTTAAATTTGAAACTTTTGATAAGAAAACTTTTCAAAACTAAAAACAAAAGATTCTCGTTTATGCATTTAAAGACTTCGTGGTCAATATTCTTCAATTCGTCCAAATTTTAATAATAAAATATTATTAAAATTTCTTCCAGTTTAAATATTAAAATAAAAATAAACAAAATATGAAAGCAAATACCGTGCATATTATATATTATATAACACTTAAAGTAGAAAAGAAATTAATGTTGTTTAAACCATTTATTTTTTTACTAACATTATGTTTTTCTAAATAAAATACATGTACACAAGTATCATTATGGTAATATTACTAATTGTACACAACAAACTTACACTACTTATTTTACGAAACTGTATACATGAATGTAAAAAAAATGTTAATAAATAAAAATATGTAAGTATTCCTGTTATACATTTTAAGATGATAGTAAAAAATTATTAAATTATACAATTTTTAATATACCATTAACAGCTAAATTATAAACAAGTTTTCATAATTCAAAGAACTATTTACACTTAATCTAGGACAGTTTTTCGAGAAAAATAAAAATTTATCCAACTAAATGATACGAGTATATTTTACTCATATCGGTAATATTATAATCTGCAAAACGAAAAAGTTAGGTATGATTAATAGTTATTAAATTGAATTTCATCTGCGAATGAACAAAAAATATATTCGAAAATAGGATTGGCATTGGGATCCCAAAATGAGCTTAATTATTTGGATCCACGTTCGGTCTCCAAGGACTGACTTTTTGGTCAAATTATTTCGAATATACTAATTTACCTGGAACACAGATTTGATAGACGGAATAGGTATGCACCAGGGGACGCGTGTGATATTATGCCCAGCGGCTATAAAAAAATAAAGTTAAAGTTACGACCTACGAGAGAACCATTGGATATATTTGTTTGTTTTTCGACCAGAAATCTATTTTACAGTTAAAACACATCGGCTACCTTAAAAACGTTTTATCATTGGCCTCTACCACACCCGCCACACCACCGCGCCGAGTGTAATACGTTTGTGAACATTTCGGTCACGTCCGGAATGTAAATGAGAACAGTTCGGATCGGTATTTCCTGGTGCACAGCAAACTTCCCATCTCGATGGCAGCATGTATGTTATTAAAAAATAAATAAATAAATAAAAAATGGTAAGAAAATATATAACGTAGATCGCGTAAGGAGCAAAAACTAAAATAAAAATATTAAACCGACGATAAAATGCATTAGGAAATAGTATGTAATATTATGCAAACCAGTTTTGAAAGAAACTATAGTGGACAAACGTAACGAGACCAGAATGAAAAACGCATGTTATTTCTTTCCCTGGTGACGCGGGAAACTTTCCTAGAAAAACATCATCAAGAGTATAATATTATTGTTTTGGTTATCCCTTTTTCTTTTTCCCTATTTATTTATTTCACGTTTTTTTTTTTTTTGTTTTTTTGAGTATAACTCTCTCTCTCTCTCTCTCTCACTCCTCCACGGCGGCATTGCACAGCGGACTTTATTTTGACCGTTAAAATATCTGCCAGATGTTACACAACAGACCTCGGTCTCGGTAAAATACGACAGCAATTATTTTCCTCCTTTACGAAACAATGCGAACAACAATATCTCGAACTCTAAACTAATGCAAAACTATTGTTTTTTTTTACCCCCGCTAACCCCTCATCACCCTTTCTCACTCTCTCTCACCCCTAGATTTTTGGACAATATAGCCCCTTCAAAGAAATATCGAATGAATAGTTTGCCATCAGTGCATGTGAATGACAGTAAACGTACGCTATGTTTTTCGCCATCCCGGGAGAATATCGTTGAATGTGCATTTAAATAGCCATTAGTATTGAGCGTGCAGTCGACCCTCAATGTTATATGAACTCGATTTGATTTTTCTCTCCAACCCCGTTTCTAAAACACTTATTTTATTTCGAAGAGAACTGATTGAAAATCCATGAAAAAAAATTCTATTACAGTTCATTAGGACATAAAACAATATCGTTAAAAACAAAATTAAAAATGACATGTGCTTCCAGAAAAAATTAATTTTGGTGAACTCATGCTATATATACTGTAGTGTACTGTTCTTGACTAACTACAATTAAACTGGGTACATAATATTTCGTAGACTGAGTATAAAATTACATTTTACGCGTGTTGTTATACTATGTGATTATCGTCGTTTAATAATTTAAATTCTAATTAAAAGTTATATTTTAAGAAACACTACTTTTTTACTTCTATGTATTTATATAATTTGTTAAATTTAGTACGGAAGTATATTTTTAATTTTTTTATTTTGCAATCATTACAAGTTTATTATGAAATTAATTTAATGAAGTCAAAATAACTTTTCAAACTTTAATTTAACATATTTATAAATACGCCTCAGAAAAATATAATTTATACTTTAATAATAGTTGCACCGTAAAGAAATCTGAAAAGTAAACTTCAATTAGTTTAGACGATAAGATAGCGAGTTTTGAAAAATAATGATAACGATTTTTCTTCAATTTTCACTGTAATATCACGTAATATCTTTGTATACTTTTTCAGGAAACCAATAAGTTTTCTTTTAAAACCTATCAGACTTAAAATTCTAAGTAATACTGATGAATAATATGTGTACCGTGAGGAGAGCGAAAATTGCAGTTAACTATCAAATCTATGAATTTTAAAATTTTAAATAACTTACGTGAGAAAGGTGGTAACTGTAAAACACGTATTTTTCTTATGTCGACTGTATTTTATAAATTACATCTTGATCCGTTGATATGAGTTAAAAAAAAAAAGAAACATTTTCACTATTTCTGAAATTAATTGGTGGCCATTGATTTTGACTTACACTTTATATTAAGATTCTATATATTTTTATTCGGATTGTTATGGTATTAACGGATACAAAGGAATATGTGTATACATTTTAAGATATTAAAACGAATTATTAAGGTGACATTTTTATGAAATTTCAATAACATTTTACAAACAAAATACACTTTTCACTTAAATATAATGGTAAAATAAATATAACAATAATCTATTTAACAGTGACAAATATTGCCAATAAAACAACGTTGGTCTTGCATACAAATTCATCGTTAATAATATAATTTGTGTGTATTAACAGAATGAATTTGTTTTAATTATTATATTGGTTAACATCAGTTAATAAATTTAATAATTTTGATTTTTTTCTTCATTGTCTTTCAGCGTTAAAATATTTGAACTTTATAGACATAAAATAATTAACTCCTCTACATTTTACCATAAATGTCTTGTAGCTCCTTAAAATCTATTTTTATTATGTATTCTGAAATAACTTAAAATTTCTGTATTTTATGTATTTTAAATGTTTATAAATAAATAACAAATAAAAAACAATAAATAATAATAAATATCTATAATTGATATGTTATCATTGTATCTCGTTAATGTAGTTTCGATGAAATTAAATTCTAATGATTGCAACTTGTTAATACATTTTATTTTATTCATATATAAATTTATAATATTGTTACCAATATTTTTTCAATCGAAGTTTTCACCTTCGTCATTATATATCTTACTTATTTGTTATATGGTTTATACCTATTTATTTCAAAAGCTGATTTTATCTAATATAATAACATTTTGTTTAATAACATATATATAGAAAGTAAGTTAATTACCTAAGTAATTGACAGTTTAAATTGTATTTTATTAGTAAGCCGATAGCTTTATATATTTATATCGATGTAATACTCTTTAGATTTAAATTAAAAAAAAAAAAAAAATCGAGAAACCTAAATATGCAAAAAATATTATTAAAAATTGGTTAATGTTAAATATTGAATAAAATGTGTATCATTATAATATAGTTGCTTAATCTTAATATTAATTATTATATTCTGTTCTAATCTAAAATTTATTTCAATTAACTTGTATCATTTGTATATAATTATATTATGTTTATCCTGTTATCATAAGCAATTTAAAAATTATTGATAAGTAATATTAACTCACTACCTTCATCACAAGCTATGCTTAAAGAAGGTAGGCATAAATTTAAGAGATATCGTATTGTTATATTTATAATATGTACAATTAATATTTTATTTAATAAATAATAAAAAAAAAAGTATAAATATATAATTTTTTTAGTTTTCAAGAAATATTAAAAATAAAACAATTAAATATTTAAATCTTTTAACTTGCAAAATGTAATTTGAAATATGAGCATCTTATAAAGAATATTATACAGCAATTTTGTATTTGAAGTGGAATATATTCTTATTAAAAAGTATTCGGAATACTACCCAAGTCTGATTCTTACTAAGTATTATTATATTAAGTAAAATACAAGTATAATATTCGTTTGTACAAGATATATTTGTATTTATAGTTTACTTTCACGTTGTATGTAAGAATATTTATTTGAACTTATTTACACACAGATAATTTAACAATCTTATTTGTGTTCAAAATAGTTACTCAAACTTCACCCGTTATTATATAAGTACTATGCGTTTACTATATGAGTTACGACTGTCGCATTTGATGCATTTACTAGTATCTACTTTATTTATTTTAAGTTTACATTCGTTGCAGTATAAATAATTTTACTTTGTAACAAACAAGTCATAAATTCACTTATCGGACATCTAAAATTAATTTACAATCAGAACATTAGAAACATTAATTACTTTGCTTCCTTGATTATAAATATTATGTACTTAACAATGAATATAAATAAAAATATTTTGCGAGGCCCAAAATAAGTGGTATAATAATTTGGTACTAAAATTAAATAAATATACTTGGTTTAAAGTGTTTATATCAAAAAATAATTTAGCTATTACATCATACGCTCAATAAATGTATTAATAGTATAATTTATGCTATAAAAAAATAATAGTATTTGAAGCTGTACATTTGATTTATATACAATACTACGTGGTGATAAAGTTTGTGGTTATTAAAAATACATAACATACGCTTGACTTATATAATACTATTAATGTCACATGCCTATTTGGTAGTTTATGTGTATATATATTTTTATGAGACATACGCTGGCACAAAAATACATAAATTACAACATTCATATTTTATGAAAATGATTATTAAAAAATCACTTTCACAAGAACAGAAAAAATGTGTTTCGTGTAGATACTAGTCATTCGTAGCATAGAAAAAAAATGTAAAAGCTAACGAGCCATTTTAGTGTAAACAAAGAATATTCTTGGGAAAATGTTTGTATTGTGTAAAACAAAAAAGTGCTCAATAGTTTAATAAGAATAAGCTCGAAGTATGTTAAAGTGGAATGGATTAAAAAAAAAAGAGAGAAAAAAATCATAAATGTTTTTAAAAAATCTATCAAACCGGGAAAATGTCCAATTGAACTGCTTAATTCGGAAAAAAATTTACTGTGGGTAAGAAGAATGGATGAAGGGGTGAAATAAAGACAACAATGAATAATTCATTATTTGGGAGTTTGATAAATAAAATTTAAATGGATTTCTCGTCGGATGCCTAAATTATCAACCGTATAACTGTATTACTGTACAACAATGGTTCGACTCACGTACTGGCAGACGGCCGGGTATCAGGAGAAATCGGGAATCGTATGACTGGTATAATGTTAAGAGAAGAAAACCCCTTGGCCGCAGCTGGGATAGAAGACATTGTGAAGGGGCTAAGAATCCCGCGGTCTCCGGATCTCTGATCCCTTATCTGGTAATATTCTCTCCGTATAATCGCTTCGAGACTTTTCCGTCCTGGACAGGGCCAACAACCACGTGATAGCCGAGCGCATCACATCGCCACACAAAGGCCCGTAATCACGTTCACCCGGTTCATTAAACGTTTGTGTATGCTTTACGGATACGGGGTAAAACACCGTGGCTCAGCCGTTCTCCACCAGCTCTCATTACGTGCGCCATCAACTTTGGCAAAAATATCGCGTATGCATCTCAGACGCTAAGCGCAAACATATTTACCCCCGAGCTTCGGTTCTGCCGCGCGGCAGTTGTCAGAAACACCTTCGTCTCCGCACGTGAGCTCGAAATAATCGCATCTGGATCGCTGCGCGTCGAGACCGGCAGGATACGTGCACATGCCGTGATAGGTGCATTTAAGTAATAAATAATCACCAGTCGTGTTTCGACATAATATTTGAATGTCAATCAACACCTTCTCCGTCGAACTTCGCATGACGCGACCAAAGTATAAGACACACAAAATCGCCTCGAACGATAACCGGCGGTGTTCCGAAAATCGGTTTGGTTTTTACGCGTACACAATACCTGTACGTATCAAGCGATCGGAATTTCGTGTAATAAAATATGAAAATAAAGAAAACATTTTATATAGAAAAAAACCAAAAACAGGATGGGGTTAATAGTATTTTTAAGAGTCGAAGCTGAACCATCTGTAAAATGCAATCTACAAGTTTGATTCTAGCAAATAGTTTTAGATTTTACTGTTTTACAATTCTCCATCGTCGTACATTGTTCTGCATTTTCCTTACTACAAATATATACGCATATATATAAGAGAATACCATTTTTGCATGAAATTTCGATCACCCGATGAAATAAATGTGTATGTTTTAGATCCGTGAAACGCTTGTGGGGGCGTGCGTATTATTATATTAATTAGTACTGAAAGCAAAATAGGGAGATATTGATGTTGTCGCCGTGAATTCAATAGATCTCGTGGTGAAGGTGAATTGTTAATTAAACGCGTTCGTCGTTTTAACTTTATTGTTGTATATCTACACACATGTATGTTTATATTAATTAAATGCGTCGTAGGATTCATATATCAAGCGGTGTATGTAATATGAGATATCGAGTGTCAAGTGTACATGTGCTTGTGTGCATGTGTGTTCCCGAGAAGAAAGTGATTCCCAAGGATTTAGTCAAACTAATACTCATAACTATTGGTTATCGTTGTAATTATTACAATTATTATTTTTACAGAAAATTAACGATGTATTATTCTGCTCGATAAAAATGTTAAATTGATTCGATCGCTTGTGTAAAATAATGCACTTGACGAGATTTCTAATATTTAAGGTCGACTATTTTCTCTTTGGACCAATTTGCTAGTTGAGGATACACTAAATAAAATACTCACAATTAAGTTACTTTTTACAGATTTTTTCCCAGATTAAATTGATTTTTCATAAAATCAAAATTTTATTATTATTATTACTATTTTATATTAGTTATTTTGTTATTTACTGATAATATAGAAAATTTATAATTTAATTTAAAAACAATTTCAAAAATCAAAAATCGTCTATATTATCAGTAAATAACAAAATATATATTTTACCCATTTATGGTTCATATGCTAGTATACTAACTCGTTTTAATCTAAAAAACGGTTCAAAAACTTGAGTTACATCCATTAAGGTTCAAAGTTCCGTTTTAATTGTAAAATAAAATAAAACAGAATATGAGAATGTTAATTTCAAGACGGCGTCAAAGATACGCAATTTCACAACATGGCTGTCGACAAGTAATATTTTCGGTATTATCACATTGCAAGATCCTCTTTGCATCAAATATGTTTAAATGGACAAAAACTATTTACAATAACATAAAACTATCAAAGATAAACAGCAAAAAAACAAAAATCAAACGTTTCATAGTAAAATCTTTAAGTAAAAAAAAATCATTAAAAATGCTACTCTGATCTGATTTGAACTTTAAACAAAATTCTCAAAACAATTTAGGTTATTTCATTTTATAATAAAACAAGCTAAATTACCAAGCTTATCCCGGGAAATATTTTACTCTATTAGATCAAAACAATTATTTACCCTAAATCTAACAGTTTTATGTTAAACACGTTATTCGTACATTATGATAATATTAATTTTATTTATATATACTATAATAATTCACACATACATCAATTGATGATTTTTTAAATCTACATATTAAACAAAATAGAAAAAATTAGGTAAACCAAGAGGTTAAAAAAATATACATCATCCCAAATCTTTTTCAACCCTTAAAAATGCACTTTGTTTTTTTCATATATAACAATCAATATTTATATGAAATACCGGGACATAAGAACCAAACTCGCTATAGCACTGAACAATGAAGAAAACCTCAATGAAAAAAACACCAGCAAAATTATCTCATTTCTAACCAAAATCAATTACATTAACAAACTCTAATATTGTAAAAACTTTCCTTAGTCTCTAAATTACAATACCTATAATTTGTTATTTATTCTAATTAATTAATTTTCTTTTTTTTCATTTATTCTATAATTTTTATCTAAATTACTTTAGGCTAATAACCTACGATGTTGAAGCCTATTTCTAATAAAAAAAAATAAAAATAAAAAACAATCAATCAATGAATTGTTGTTTAAATTGTGTATATACGAGTATGTATATATTTAGATGGTTGAGAATATCTTATACAAAAAAATACTTAAGTTTATTATATAGATATAGTTTTTGAGTTCAATTGATCAAGAATAGTTCTTGAATGTTCTTGAACCAAATTTCAATGAAATAAATTGACAAAAAAAAGTCATGCTAGGTATTTACTTTCATGCAAATATTGCCATTGACAGCAATAACTAAACTTTTTGATTAATTAACTTGGTTGTTTTTTTCTAAATCAAATATAGATTTACAGAATGTAATAAACATTTCAAATTATGGATATATTTTTCTTCGTATGTGTTCCCACAGGAGTACTAAAAACATTTTATGCTACCAAATAGATTATTTTCGTTTTATTTATTTTAAATGAATAATGGATAGCTATGATTTACAGTTCAAATTTCTAATCTCAAAACCAAACATAAATAAGAAAACAGTTTTAATTATATAAAAAGCAAAAAAATATAGTTATATGAAGCTCAAATATAACATGTCATTGCATTAAAATTTAAAAGTAATTGAAATTTAATCTATAGTGACATTTTCATGGTTTTGTATGTCTAGTAATGTCATACTAATATTTTATAATTCAAAAGATAATACAAGGGAATTCTTTTGGTATTAAAAAAATTCAAATTAATTTGGTAGTTTTAACGCAGAAATCTATACTTATTTTTGGTAAGAAAATCGTGGTTGCTTGTTATACGCCTTCAGATATAAATTCGGTTTAATTCGTTAACAGAAAAACACAGCAAGTAAAGAAATAACTAGTAACATTTATATGGAATATGGGTAAAATTAAGATATATACCGTACATTAAAAATTATTTCAAAGAAAAATACAACTATTTTAATATTGATGTCTTTGTTTTCGTTATCGAAATTTGACGGTTGACATTGAAACGTTTAACCCTCGTTAGAAAGATCTACACGTTTGAGTGGCTGATGGATGGAAAACAAGGGGTCAAATGAAAAAATACATAACGTAAAGGATAACAAGTACCGTACTTCAAGAGAACTTTTTCCGGGAAATTAAACAATGAGGTTCACGCGTTGTCCATATTAAACAGAAACAAACCTTTAGGGTGAAACCTCAGAGATATGTTATTTAATTTTTTTTTTTTTTTTACTTGGAATTAATGCTGTTACGGGTATCGACAAATAAATAATTGAATAGAAATAACTGAAATGCGCAACTTCGTTGATTGCACATTCGTATTTATAATCAAAACTCGAAATTTAACAAACAATGATTACTTAGAAATCAAATCAACATAGAAATACTAAATTACCAAGTACCTTGGAGATATTTATATTAATATATTTTTTGAAAAATAAGTGATATAACACTTTTTGAAAAGAAATGTTAGTGTATTTTTATCACAAACGAATATTGGAATTCTAAATCAGTGCTGATGGATTTCAGAGCCCTATATATATATTTATTTTATTTTATATAATTTTATAAACTTTAAGGTCTTTGGTACATTTTTGATTTTTGTCGATAATAATAATAAATATCCTATTCTGGCGACAATATTATTACGAAATTAGATATCTAGGTAAATTTTAGTTCTAATATTATATGTTGATATCATTTGAGCATAACGTTCTACCGTGAACCAGGTTACTACGAATCACGTAGACGATCTTCATTATAGATATCGTTGAATTTACTGGAAGAAGACGATTTACATACGCGAGGGGATCAAAAAAAAAAGTTTTGTAACCTAAAATCCAAAATCCGGATTTTTCGGATTTTCCGATACTCCGGATTTATTTCACATCACTAACTCAAACAAACTATTATAGCGCTTTCGTCCAAAGAACGCGTTGAACGAACTCTATTACACGAAGCATAATTATCGACAAAGTTATTTTATGCGTTGGATAAAGGTTTGATCAAAGAGAAGCAAGCAATATATGGTTGAGTCGAAAGTTCGTCACAAGGTCGACCACGCTGTCGTCAACTACGTTCGTGTATATATACGTACAAAGTGGTTCTTGTATAATACGCATTTTGTGAAGAGTAATATAAAGTATTAATTTTTCAACGTGTTAACTTATTTTACATGAGTTGCTCGTGTTACTAAGAATTAAAACCAAATTAACCACCAATATGTGAGATTTTTATTAAATATGTAGATGGAGGAAAGATGTTCTTAAAGCAAAAAATAACGTTAACGTGTCTTACTTCAAAAAAACAAATTGCTAATTGATTTGATTCATATTATCGCCACATCATAATTCTTAATTATACATTTTTATTTAAACTATATTCGTAATTTTAATTTTCCAAAACCCAAAAATATTAATAACTTTCCGATCCTTAAGAATAAAAATAATATCGCCTCGTTAAAAATTCGTCTATCAGAATAGCATTTATAGAACGCGCGCGTCCATGATACTTTTTCGGACGAAGTTGGGATCGCTAATCAACACGGTCTTACCCTGTACATAATAATACACCTACCCCCGAGCATTTTCTTTTCACCTCCTCCCTTTCATCACCCCTATTCCGAGCGATCCGTATCGGGTGGCAAAAAAAGATATCCTCCGGTGCGAATATTACGATAACACTACCGCTACTGACTGCTACCGCTATTACGGCAGCGTCGAGGGTTTGAAGATGAATGCCGTATCATTGGTTCACGGTTCGAGAACTGTATTATTAATTTGACCTCGGTAGAGGTACTGCAAAATAATAGCCCCGTGCCGTATTTATATATATATATATATGGATACGGGTTGGCCCGTGCGCGCGTGTGCAAGGAGAGTTGCTGAAGCGCACGAGTGAAGAAAATCGAAAGACTGAGAGAGAATTTACTTGCCGCAAAACACTGATGCGATTCGCATACGAAATGACTATGACGCGCTGCCGGGTTAACACTACGCGTTATCGTCGCCGTGTTTTTGGATGTTTTATGCTAAAAAGTGTGTACACTGCACCGATCTCGTTTCCCCGTTCCGGGACGGATTTCGTTTCGATATTTAATCTCGTCCTAATCGACTGCCCGAAATCTCGACACGTACTCCGGTCACGCTGACAGCATGGCCGAGACGGGTATAATTAAAAGACAATCAAATCCGCAAAACATCTTTTTGTTTCAATGAGCGCTGGAATATGTTAATAGTTTGTAAATCGACTGTATATAATAATATACGGATAAATTTGCGGTCATTTCAAACCCTCATTATTTACAAACGTTTCGTCTTTTTCCCCGCTATATCATCTCAAAGTACTAAAAACCAAGATGACAAAACAAAAAAACCAATAATTAAATTACCAAGAAAAAATTAACGTTAATTAAGTCAATTTAATTTAATTTCAGTTTTGCAAAATCAAACTATCGAAGAACGTTTATCGGTTATCTTTAGAATTCCTCACATATTGAAAAGCTATTATCTTCGAGTCAAAAATATTTCTCATTTTTTCGAACGATTATAAAAAAAAATTGTGGGAACAATATAATAATAACGTATATGATTCCCATAAGAATATCATAAAATATTTTATCCACCGTTCACCGGAAAATTCAACGTATTTCGACCTATCAGGTTTCTGAATCAATAACGTTGTTTTAATGAAGTTTAGAGTTATCCCATCTCATACCGTGAAGAATCACAACAATGCATATTATATAAGGTACATACATTTATTTCAAATACTTCAAATGGAAACTAAATTGCTTGATAAACGCAACAAAACTTTTGGTTATATATAACGTACACACTTTTAGTTTTAGTTTTGATCAAACCAAATGTGATGAAAAATATCAGTTTTCAACATTCTGGTACAACACGTGTAAGGATAAAAAAAATCAATTCTTCGTTCACTATAGAAGAAAATTACAATATTTTTTTCCAATTAATTTTTTTAGCCGAACGTACTTCGTAGAAATGAAAATTTATCTTCAGATCAAATAATTAACCATCAATAACATTCAATGGCCAATCTTTGTTTACGTAGAAAAATTATTCCGATGAGCATCGCCGTTGGTTATGTATTAGATATACGTATTTGTAAGAATACACAATATATAACATTCAAACTCATTCACTTAATCATACGTTTATTTAGAAATGATAGTGTGGATATAATTGATAATTTGAAATATATTAACAACAAGGTTCAAATCTTACTTACCGATAATAATTATATAATCGTTATTATAGTTCAACTCTCGGATATTAATATTGTTCATATATTTCTCGATTGAATCACAATAAATTTCTATCCTATGAGCAAACGATATACATACATAAAATATGATTATTATAATAATAATAATCGCATCGAGGTAATGCCATGATGTCAATTCCACTCCCATTTGATATTATAAAAATTCCAGTGGTTTTAATCGTGTTTAAATACGTGCCAAGTATTAAAAATAAAAACCAAACCATTGAATTTATTCCAAAACAAAATGCGTATTGTTCTCCTGCGTTTAGAATACGTACAAAACAATATATATATATATTTTTTTTAATATATTCAAACCATCATTAAATGTATTATTTTACAACTAATTAAAATTAAATTAATTTAAAAAGAAAAATAATCGTGAATTGAGACTTAAACATTTTTCTGAATCAATTTTACCTTCTATTGTGACAACATATTCTTAAATGTTTCAACTCTTACGCTATAGACCATTACAAAATATCTCTATAATAGAATGAAAAAGACTAAAAAGTGCACGACTTCGACCGAATATGATTTGGGTCAGTCACGACGCTGACGTAAACTGTTTGATAGAGCGTACTATTTAGACGGATGAATGGTGATTTTTCTATGGCTAAAATTATTTTCGTTTCATTAATAAGGAATGTTAGTTTTCAACCAATAGTGGTTTTCTAATAAAAATATTTTATAAACCAATTGGAAGTTAACG
This sequence comes from Sipha flava, assembly GCF_003268045.1. Taxonomy (NCBI): domain Eukaryota; kingdom Metazoa; phylum Arthropoda; class Insecta; order Hemiptera; family Aphididae; genus Sipha; species Sipha flava. Next base: position 865,703 of record NW_020272857.1, on the reverse strand, counting down.
GGACATACTTAGAATTCCTTCGTTTTTATTATTTGTGCTATATTCATGGTAGGAAACATTTCCAACGCAGATCTTAGTCAACCGTACTTAAACACCAAAACATAACAAATAATATGTATATTCAAAAATATGAAAAATATCGATTGATCAAAATGTGTTTATCAAATATAATTTCATTAATACGGTAGAAACAACTATACACTTACTTGAATACATTCCAAGAACATGTATGTAGGTATGTTTATAATATTATAGAATCATGGAGTTCAACGGTTTGTATTGTGTATTAAATATAGTCATTTTCGATTCCTTTGTCTTCTGAAATTTCATTTACATTTAGTTCAGTTTAAACTTGCTGAAATATTTGTAATGTTATTCAATACATTCGAAAATATCTTTTATTATGTACTTTATTGAACTTTATTGGGGTATCCGGGTGTTCTAAATGTCTTTAACATCTTGACTGGTATAAACATCGAGTACGTCGTTTCCACATAGGCCATTATTTCATCCTCCCGTACATTCGGCAAAGGAACGTGAGAATAAAAACACACAGAGAAATAGTATATAATGGACTTGAACGTCTAGAGGCATGAATTACTGTAATGTCCTAAGTTTATTGCACATGTGACAAAAATTGAACATGTATAAATTATATATATACTACTAAGAAAATTATATTATTGATACAGCGGGCACGATTGTTACGTATTTTGTCATTATTCACTGCGGTTCGTGTACAATAACCATTGACAAATCGTGATATACGTTTAACTGTGATCTGCAAAATGTTAAACATAAATAAATTATATATCGACCATACATATACATGATGTTCAATACAGTTCAATCATTGTCATCTTCATAAATAAGAAATTTTGTTTTACCATACTGTGTTACCTATTCAATGTGCTGTTTTCTATTTTATGTATATGTGTGTATAAACTATTAACTTTTAATTATCAATTATTTGTGTTATTACCATCCAACAGTTGATGAACATCTTATTATTAAAATCTATATTAACTTAGCCTGAATAAATCGTTTTAAACATTGGTTTATGCTAATAATTTTTACGTTGAAAACTTTCCAGCTAAATTAAATATTTTTTTGTGTATTTACAAAACATTTATAATATACGTACAAAACTACATTAGTTTTGTAGTACTATGGTTTTACTGAAAACGCAAGTTGTACGCTGGTGTACAAAAGCATTACTTTTTTTTTCCATTAAAACGAATGTTTACAAAATAAAATACCCGGAAGCCTTTATTCCATATGCGATATTTTCTCAAGAACTTTACTGTCTTAAGAAAACGGTATCCTCGATGAGTTGATAATGCTTGATAACGCACATTATAAAATCTATAGACTAGCTTTACTTTAAAAAATTTAAATGTATAGTGTATTTTTTAATTTAAGGGCCGTGGAACTTTGTCTTCCATTATTTATTTTTTCGGTTTCAACATTTTACTATAAGATGTTAGAATTCATTGCTTTCTAAAACCTGTTTTAAAAGCCCTTTTTATCATTTATAATTTATTAATATATTATTTTATCTATTAACTTAAGCTAAAAGTTTAATGAATTAAACAGACACATAAATTAAGCTAAAAAAAACTGTTAACGAACAAATTAATATAAATAACACTGTTTAATAGCCGACTATTTTCTACGGAGTTGATGAACATTTATTCTTGTAAAATTAAAATATTTTATGTTATGAAAATGTTAACCATTTTCATGAACATTCGAATATGGGTAAAATAAAAAGTTCAAACCAAATGTCACTTAGATTTAATGAAATATTTCGATAAAAAACCTTCAAACTTATTGCTATTGTTTTTAAAAAAAAAAAAAAAATTGATTTAATGAACTTAAAATAATGAGACAATCAAACCGTAAGCTTATACCGGATATCAAGTACGCTCTACATCCGGTCGATGTGTATGATGCAATGAACTCCTGCCAACTATATGTTTATGTTTGGTACATCTGGGGTGAAAATGTTAGACAAAACGATTTTCCCTTCAAATAAAAAAAAAAAATAAACCAAAACTCCGGTCCTATTGTCATTTCATTCATAGTACCGAAAAAAACGATAAATTACAAGAAGATTACTGGATTGGATTCAAGCCAATTCTTATTTATATGTGCATTGTACTTTTTTCATCAACTGAAGCATATTTTTAAGGATTTCAGTATTCTATCGTAGTGAAATAAGGGATAATATTTGCTTAATCCCGAGTTCATATAGACGATTAGGTTAAGGTTTTAATCGAAAACATTTAGAAGCCAAAAAAGTTCAGTGTCTTTTACACATTTTATGTGGAATCTATGGCCTAATGAATTTTTTCACTAATTTATACGATAATGCAGCCCATCAAAAAATGTTAGAGATTTATATAGTATGATCGCAAATACAGTTTACTATGTATACCACAGTTTAATTTTAAATTTAAATTAAACATTTTACACGATCGTAAAGGTACATTATATTATAAAAGCAAGTTAACTTAAAGGATTTATAATGTATGTATATACAAAGGGTGTATTTGAAATAGTGCATACTCTACTGGATATGTATTTTGAAAGTTATTTGCAAAGGAATTCCCTAGAATCGTTTCGTCATTCAGGTTCAGTTTGACAAATAAAATATTTATCAACTTCGTAAGTTTCTTTTCTAAATATTGTTATAAAATATCCGTTTTGTGGACATATGAGTAACATACCTTCAAGTAACATAGCCGATATTTAATATTACTTACAAAAAGTTTTAAATATATCTTATGTACCCATCACTTCCAGCCCATCCAGCCCAATTCAAATACTAAATTACTCTCGCTTATGGTTATAAGACTATACACTTCTTTGTGTTACATTTTTGTTGTGCAGCTATTTAAAAAGGTTTTAATTGAAAAAAAGATTTAATTTATTTATTTATTATATTTACAGTTCCATCAAAATATGATCAATACGTTTCCCTAACGATTTTACATAGAATTATTAATTATCAGTTGACGAACGTAAGATGTGCTTACTCTTTTTTTTTCAAAAATAGAGTGTTCTTGAGATACTCCGAGATATATGAATAGAAAGGAAGAGAAATATAAAGAGAGAAAGAGAGAGAGATAGGGAACAAAAGAGTGTAAGAAAAGGAAATGCTAAAGATTTACATAGTAAGTGTAAATAACAATTAACATCGCAATAATGTACACAGCAGAAGGGTTTGTAGTGTAGGTCGTTTCCATTTATTCACTGGAAGCAATACTTGAAATCAACAAAGTGCATACAGATTAATATTCACTCACCAGCTATGTTTAACAATTAATGTAATCGTTTATCTTAAATATATACATTTTATCTAAAATGTTGAATACCATGACACCATTTTATATTTATCGTCAAAAATAATTACAACTTGTTTAAGATTCCTGTCCATCGAGAAAAAAAAAGGTTAGAATAATACTGGATAGCAATAAATTATATATTTTGATTAGTTCCAGATGAAATAATAATGGAAAACATTACTAACCACAGTTTTATTGATATTATGAACATTTAAGATCAGGTACTTACAAAAAGTTTGGTGTAATAGTAATATTGACGAAAAATAAAATTAGAGCGTTATAAGAGATGTATTGTAAACTTTTAAATACTGTCTTTTATGCCAATGTAAATAATGAATAAGCAAAAGTTACAAAAAAAAAAAAAAATAAGATATCTGAAGAAATTTTTCGTATCAAATGCTATTTATTTTTTTTTTTTTTCTAGACATATAGTCCATTCAGGACCATCATCTATTTATTATCATTAATTGATTAATAAAGTCACAAAACCTGATGGTATTTTTCGAGAATTAAAACCATAAGGAGCTTTTACTGGAATAAAAAAATATCGGCCAAGAAATTTTAATATTTGAAAAATCAGATGATTTAATTAAAAATAAAAAAATATTAAGAATTAAATAAGGTGTCCCTAAAACTACTCAAAAATAACTAAATATGGAAAAATCCTGTTTTTTTTTTTTTTTTTTAAATATGAGTGTATGGCAATTTTCAATATTATACTGAATCCGAAAAAATATAACGTTGCATTCGAGTTTTACGAAAATCTATTGTTGGAAAACAATGAAATTTGCATCATATGCCTTGGAAGATTCAGATCTGAAAGATTTGGAAATTTTCTGTTCAATATAAAAAAAAGTCTTGCCATGATAATAAATTAAAAAAACCATCTGGTATTGTAACCTTTCTCGAAAATGACTCAAATATATATTTATGTATACTTAATGTACAGTTTTGACTTCTACAAAAAAAAAAATAATTTTGTTTTTTTTAAACGTTAGTTTATATAATAAAAAATTCGTTTGGAATAGTTATTCTTTCCGTTCCTAAATAATTTCCGGAATAAAATATTTACTAACATAGAGAATCTATTATCAATGTATATAATGTATGTTTTTGAAAGCCAACTTCTTTTTCTTTGGCTAGTTGCCATAGGAAATATAAAAATTCTCTAGATAAAATAATGTACGAGTAATATGCATATAGTTTTTATGTAAAAAAATGGAAATGGTTTAAAACTTAATATACCACAATTACAATATAATTAAATCTTCAATTAATATAGATATATATTATAATTGAAACATCATTGTGATTCGTAACAACAATCATAATTTTATTGTTTTAATCTTGAATATTATGTTTCAACCTTACGTATATTACTCAATAAAATATATTTAATATTATTAACAATTCATATTCTACTTTTTAATTTAATATTATTTTTATGTATACGAACAAAAACAATGGCAATAATATATTAATTTAAATTAAGTTGGTTTTCAAGTTATGTAATTTTATATTATAAATAACGAAAAGTTTGCCAATGAAAGTTTTATAGTTTTACAATAATGTTTTTATTTTACTGTATACATATTAGGTTACTTTAAATGATATTCTCGTTCAAAAAGTATTAGAGTTTTTCATTTATGACAGTGCAATGCACATCAAGTATTAAGTATATCAAGTATTCTAAACTTAATAAAATTTACCAACATAATACACAATATAATACGTATACATAAGTATAAAACAGCTATAAAATATTTTCTGGAAAATTGTACATGTGAACTCACTGATTACAACATAAGTTTTTAGTTTAATATGCGTATCACCAAAAAGACTTATGAACAAAATAATTTAGTGATTTAAATTTATGTGCATAATTTCATAAAATTTAATTCATAAAACGAGAACACTTTTTATTTGCAATATTATTTACGTCGTTGCAGTGTTTGATAATATGTCGTATTTTTTCTTACGAAATTTGTCTTCAATCCAAAGAGCGACGTATATTCGTTTTAAAACTATATTACAGAACGTAAATATAAATTAAAATATTTCATTTATTAAAATCAAATGATTACTCTACGAGTGTACATCATCAAAGTATATTATTACGTTAATGTTTTTTCCAATTAGAATTTATAAACAAAACTCGATTACGTAGTATAACATATTGATAAATATAAACATAAACAATTAAAAATCAGTATTTATATTGAAAAAAATTAAATATCTTGTACTCAAGTTAAATTATTTAACCATGTAATTAAAGAAGTTTGACGACGAATTAAATTTTAAGGTTACAACAATTCTTGCAAAAAAAATGTATTACTGTTAAACGAACAATCCCAAATTTTCGGATAGTGATGATGTTAAATGTATAAAATTAGATTAAAACTTAAGAATAACAAAACTTTCCCATACAGAATAAAAGGAACTTTAACAGTTTTGATTTTAACGGTTATATATACATTGAAACCAATTATTGTTATTGATCATAAATAACAAATAACACATTGACGCAATTAACATTGTTGTCATTTATGTCCACATAAAATCTATGTTTTATTTAGCTGTACCAATTTTTAAAAATAATATTATCTCGTCAAATGTTTTCGCCAAAACGTATATAATTTTGCCGTGAACATCATCGCACTGCTCTACACTGTACCATTCACTTTAATGGCTTCATCTTATAATTTTACGGATTCAAAAAAAAAAACATTTGTAATTATATTTTACTTAAAAATCAAAATCGTTAATAATATAACTATAATCAATTATTGTATCATAAGACTTTACCAAAATTATTATCATGTAACATACGTTTGAAAAAAATTATAATAAAAATATTTACCACCTCTCCTACCCCCGAAAAAATGTCTACCTACGTATATCATAATAATAAATTTTATTTTTAAGTATACATTTAATAAAATCTTCTTTTTTTTTTATCTTAAACTTATTTCTATCAACTGATTCCACAATAAAGTCAAATGTTTCAACGCGAGGTGATTTTATCAAATACGAATAGTAATGGAATGTTAAATTTCCATTTATTAGGCTATGTAGACAAATTACACGATAAAACCGATGCGTATACAGTACATGATGTTCGATTTATCAGAAACAAACGGCAAGAGCATGTTTTTGAAATAAAATATTTACCTAGATATTTTACTTAGACCCTCGTGAAAGCTTTTTCATGCAACAAATAAAAGCAACAGGTATTTTTTGGTATAATAACTGTATGAGATTAAAATCTGTTATATATTTGTTTCCATAATTATTCAATAATTAAATGCAACATATTATATTTTAATCATTAAAATAAATTCATCAGCATGTGTTATTACGATTTAGGTTTCCGTTGAAATAAAAATTAAAATAAAGAACAAAGGAATCATAAATTCTCCGTATGAATTTTTAGTATGCAATATTCAAATTTGCTGTCTTTAAAAAAGAAAAATATTTAAAATTCTTTTAAATTAATAAAACAATACAAATGCATTAATATAATACCTAGAATTATTTTAATCTATTCGATCAGAAAAACAACTTACTCAATCGGTCAAATAAACCCTTTAATATTAGTTATCTACGCATGTATACATTATGTATTATGTACTATATATATATTAGATCCATAACTTTCTATATCTAAATAACTAATAACTAATATATATCTTCTTGAATTTATTATTAATGCAATGTAGGTCAACTTAAGCAATCATTTTTTTTATATTTTATTAAAATAGTTTACGTTGAGTGATTATTCAGTACTTTGAAATATCAATACGCCTAAAAGTATTTATTGTTTTTATTTTTAATGTGAATCGCTATATAGTTTAAACCTGTGATTTTCAAACTTTTATATTATTAATACAACACACTATACTCTTCAAAATAATGTCACGGAATATTGACCTTTTTATAAAAATTTATTAATTTTTTTTTTTTTTCATGCACCAACTTAAATGAACAAAATTGTTTTTAATTGTTTAAATAGAAATACGTGTTTGATAGGTATTACAAGTATCTATTAATTTGATTTACTATTATTACTTATTAAATTTACTTAATGAAAGGTAATGTAATTGGTACATACATTTAATGAGAAATGTGTGCTTGATGAGTTTTAGAAATATATTTTATTCTTGGATAAATAGTTGACAGACGTGTCCGCTCTTCCTCTACTGAATTTATTTTCTCTCGTTTCTTATTCTTTTATATTCTTAAGTACTAAAAACCCATGTTAATATATTAAGTTAAGAATGGTAAAGAATATTCAGTGCTTTTATAGATTTTTTTGGATATTCTTCTGAAACAATTATCCAAAATCTATTAAGGGTGAAACCTTTGAATTTCAACTGTAATATTCAATCATGTTTAATTTTACAGACATTTTTCAGATCAAAGATATTCGTTCTAATTCGGTCTAATTTTTGGCACACCATGACTTCAGTTTTTTTGTCTCTTCGTTCTCAAGAAAGTTAAATTCAGATTCTTCCATAGTTAATAATACAAGTAACTACTCTCTCAAATTACAAACACCTGATAAAATATTTCTTCTAGAAAGTCACATTACTACGTTGTATAAAATCAATCTTGAATAGTTTGTATCACACATTTTTAGAAAATTCGTGATTTAAATAATCTATTCTTAATAAAATTTATAATTTTTTACAATTTGATCGATAATATATTGTAAGTCACATACTAAAAATGTTGCTACTAAGACCTCTTTATGATGGAAGTATTGGGTGAAAAAAAAGTTCAAATTTATTTTTTTAACTAAAGAAATGAAACCTGTAGTTGAGCCAGTCATTAAAAATGCTCCATGAGTACATTCCGATACAATTCTTCCATGTTAAATTTAATAGCTTTTATCTTTCTTCTAAATCTTTAAAAATATCTTGACCTCTCATGGTTTCGGGCAATATTTTATAACAAATAGTTTTCTTCAACATCATGATCTATTATAATACAAACAAAAACCAAAAGCTATGCTTTTTCACTTGTAACTGTAGATTATTCGTCTACTTATAGCATGTGAGTATGGGAGCACGAAAGAATCACGTAACTTATATAATAATTTTTGCTCAATATTTTGGGATATATGGTTTATACGCCTATCAATGGTATTACCAGAAAAACGATTTTTCATTACTTCTTCTTCAGGATCTTATTCAAACAATATTTTGAAAATTTTATGGCAAGCAAGTAAAATAACTATTCATATATTTTATGTTATTTCATTGTTTTATCCACAAACTTAACTACAAAATAACTCCTTTCATGAGATTTATTGAAAAATCTTCAAAGTTTGTTTTGTTGTGTGACTTGCCGCGTTCGTTTAACACGAATGAAATAAAAAAATCATACTGAAACTAATGTATTTTAAGATTAAAATAATGTTACACAAATTTAACATGAATATTACAATAAATAAATAAAAAGACGTTTATGCTATAGAGGTTCTGTTAGTTGATGTCCGAAGGTACAACTGACGATAATAAATCCGACTTGAATAAGTTGGTTAAATTTAGTCACTGAAGTCACCGATTTTTTAAACTAATTCAACTTAAACAGTTAATTTTAAAGAGTTGACTAGCTCATGAAATACACATCCCTGATTAATACATAAATATAGTAACTATATATATGATAATTAAATGCAATCGGTAATTTATGAAAAAAATGTTCATCGCATTGTTTTTCAACACAGTTTTCAATACGTTGATATATCATGATACCAAATTAGAAAACCATTGATCTGAAATTATATTAGATGAATCGATCATAATCGCAGTATCAATTAATATTATAAATATCTCGTAATACTTGAATATTTGTAAAGCACAGTGTTCGATTTGATTAATATATTCCAACCATAAATGACCAGTATTTATACCAGACATTTATGACCAGACATTCTCACTTTGATAATACAAACAATAGTTAGTAAATATATTAATAAAGTATTTATACAATTTTCTTTCAAACCCCGTCTGTTTTTATAACGTTAAATTAATGGATTTTTTTTTTTTACTTATTCCAAACGGCAATTTTCAGTAAATATTATGAAACTTTTAATACACTTCAGTCGCATATTTTACTAATTACATTAAATTATAGCGATCGTTCTGTATATTTATTATTTATTGCTAATTTATTTTAAGATAATGCCCGAATAGTTAGTAAAGTTTTATTAGATACACAATAAAAAAAAATGTAGAAAGCTATATATTATGTTAAATTAATAATACGCACAAAGTACATTTGATCCTATTCTAGTTTTGTTTTATTTATCATGGTGGAAATTTTATAAATTATTAACAGAACGTTAGCCATCTAGAGTCTTTTAAAATATTTGTATTTCGAAGATCTAGTATTCTATATTAATAAGTTCTAATTCTCTTTCTCAGATTGTTCTCGAAATCGAATTTTGGAAACAATCTTTCACAAAGTTTAATTTTGAATACATAATTATCAAATTAGTGTATCATAGAGTCCGCATGAGTCGTTCGATCACTATAACAATAAAAATATAAAAGGCTATTTTTTTTTTTTTTTTTTTATTTCCTTCTACCTATGTAAAAGTTGGACAATCAACTGAACGAACACAAATAAATTATTTTATAAAATATACATTAATAATGATTTGAAATGTTAACTTTAAAACTATTTTCAATACATTTGAAAAAAATAATAAAACGTTTATCTTAAATCAACACAATAAAATTAAAATATAATATAAGAAATTACTTTTTTAACACTGCATTGTTTAATTGCATAATATTCGCCTTCTTATAAATTAAAACGAAATATTGCAATACAGTGTATTTCCGTTCTAAGATATAGATTTTAATCGATGGTTATATTAGCAGTAAACATGTATATTTATAATAACCATTATAGATAGTAAAACGTATAAATGATAAGGCAGTTTTTAATTGAAATAGTAGAATCAGTAAAAATGCAATAAACAGATAGAATACAATAGTTAACCAACAAAGTATGCAACGAATCACTGTATACGAGTGTAGTAAATGTTTAATCATCACTGAAAATATTCTCGTATAATTTTAGACAGTATCAATTTAAATATTTATTGCTCAGAGTAAAAACGCAAGCTATTCAAACTATAACTTGATACACGAAATACTGGCGTTTACAAATTAAAAAGGAATAACAACTAATTATAATGTAACAATAGTTTATCTCGGAATCGATTAGCATTATGTCCAAATGTGTATCATAATAACCTATGGAAAAAATAGACGACAAAGAAATATATAATCGGACTACGATATAAAAGTATATTAATTCTATTTTCAGTCAATAAATACAAGCCTAACTTCTAAAAGTTTAAGTTAAGATATCATTGTATGTTATATGTTTAAAATAAACAATGATCATAATAGGTAACCAAGACAACAAAAGTCAAGATTACTAGAGTAGTCCCACAAGATGTATACAATTTATACTATGTATATACTCCATGCGTGGAAACCAATTTTACAATGTTCAACCGAATGGTCCAAGAGGAATAGGGTAATACTTTCTAGCTATGCGTTACTTTCAAAATCCTTAAACCATTTAGTATTAAACTGCGTTATCGATAGCATCTATGGTGGGCGATAACATTTTTTATTCTTTCTATGAATACGCGTATAGATGTGCAATATTTTTACAGAAACATTTTTAAACGGAATTCAATATGGCCATTGTGAATTGAAAAAATAAATGAATTTGTGATATTTATCGACCTAAAGCGTTTGACATTTATGCGACTAATAATGGCCGTTTTAAATTAATGGGGGATTGGTTCGGTCAGTTTCAAGTAGAGCATTTTATTAACACGCGGATCCGTGAAAAAGGTCGAATAACGGAGAGAGCAACAAAAAAAAAAAAATCCAGAGCTTTTATGTACTTAAACCACACACGATATGTATCTGCTTGGTTATCATTATCGTTATCACTGTTTCTAGTAAAAGGAATTAATGTTATTATTGCAGACTCATGTTTTGACGTATAGCTAATATAGCTAGCGGATAGGAGATGATGTGATATTCCGCAGCTAAAAATTAACATACATACATTTATTAATGTAAAGTTGCACGTACGAATACTCAAATTATTCCAGTGAAATTCGTTTTCCCGCTACCCCACCCGCACAACAGTGAATTCTTATCTATATAATATCTGACACAGGTTCATCTGCCGTTCTCGCCGCTGAGATCGGTTCGAAAAATCCTGCTACTCTATATCCGTTCAGTGCCATAACTACACTAATTTGGTCCCACGTGTAAATAAATAAAATTAATATCTCCTCCTCGTTCGGAATTTAGAAGCAACAGAGAAATCGTACCATTAAAACAATTGTAACCCAATGATTTTTTTTTAATTTCGGTTGTACAAGCCGCGAAAGATACATTGATGTACAATAATGTGTACAAAACATAGTCGATCAACTATAGTTCAACTTTCATTTATTATTATTACAACAAAATAATTTTGTTTTCTTTCTTTTTAAATATTTTTAATTGTTTATCATTGAACCCCATTATAGACTAAGGGCATGAAAACATTTCGAAAGGTTTTGAAAAAATGTAAGATGTTGACAAATAGCATGTTTTATAACTCGTTACATAATACGTACATTTTTTATAAATTTCATTTTCTCGTGGGGAACTTTTAAAAAAACTATTACATTTTCTAGGTCTGGTAAATTTTTTGTTGCATTTTTCTTTTTCCGTTCAAACCCCTAAACCCCTACGTTTGTGGGACCGTTACAAAACAATCGTATGGCTTCACTGCACCATCGCTGGTAAGACTTGGGCCGTGAGTTAGTTATCTGGTTTTCGCGAGGGCCCAGAAAACAAAGTTCCAGCTGGCCTCCAAGAACCATACGACAACTTTGCGCACCCCGACGACGTGAATTATGAACACCTACACTCGACTGCACCGGTGTTTGGCACACGTCCGACGACGATTCTCGCCACGACCGTCGTACGGCGGTTATAACGCGCGCGCGTATGCGGATTCACATTATCGCGCGGAAACTTCGGTCGGTTACCACGTGCGCTCGCCGAAAGTTTGCACTCCCTCTGGTGGATGGGTGGGCGGACGAGAGTAACACGCGTGCAAGATCCGCATGATGACGATTATTATTATTATTATTATTATTATTATCGTTGTTGTTGTTGTTACAATCACCGTCGGAAAACCGTAACATGCAAATTCTGTTTCGTGTGCTTTGCAGCTTGCAACCGGACTTACCATGGCGAAGTCGGCAGAACGTACGAGTTGGAAGTTCGGAGACCCAGAGAAGACAGATTACCGTTCTTGTGCTATTTGAACTTCACCGCGGCCGGCGGCAAGTACGGCGATATAATACAGGTAAGCCCGTTGTAAAGTTGTTATACTTTACACCGTTTTATAACGCGCGCATTATGATTACAATGTCACCGATATCGTTACAGTAGTTTCTTGTTGTGCGCCAACATCTTCAACTACGTTAAAATCCCCTTGAAACTACCATCACGTTCAATAGAGTTTTCCTCTCCATATCAAATTGATCGGTATTTTTTTTCTCGAGACTTCAAATATTGTTTTTATTACGGAAAGAGCGAAAAATCATGTAGTACGTTTAATATAGTGATTATGATTGTATGCGTTCATAACTAATATTTGTAATCATTCGCAATGTATAATAAAATAGAAAATACGCCTAAATTATATGTCCTTATTATTTGGAAAAAATTCTTTCGGTTAATTGAAAAGGTTGACGGTAAAAAATGTGAAATTGCCAATGAATTTCATATCATCAAATTACATTATTATTGTCAATTATTAAACGAAAATGGAACAATGTCGAAGTTCGATTGTAGAAATATTAAAAAACGAGGATGAATCCTTATTTGGACATCAATAAATGCTTATTAAAATTGTTTACTCAAGTGCCAATAAAAAAAACATACCATTAAATGGAACAATTATTCTTGAAAAATTACACAAGTATTCACAACAATTAAGACACATTAATTTTAAAGATATAGCTTTAGTATATATAGTTATATAATATAGTAAAAGTTGATTAAAAAATTGGAAGAAAGTGCTTTGATAGACAATGTTTAAAATGAATTGAAAACCCTCCTAATATTTTAGAAGGTTGTTTGTTCTTTTAATGATATTTTTAATGTTAATAAAACGGGCCTATTTTTCAAATGATTACCAGATAGAACTTAAATGTAAAAAGTAAAGAATATTCGTATTAATTTAAGTATAAAATACAGTAAAGAGTTCATTATAATTATGGTAAGAGTAAATATGTCTGAAACTGAAAACTAAAATTATTTGTCATTGAGAAAGCAACGAAGTCTAGGTGTTTTAAAGGAATTAAATATTTACTAGTCCATTATAGATTAAATAAAAAGGCTTGGATGATTTCATCATTATTTATTAAGTTGTTTTAAATTATGATAACTAGAAAATCGAAACGTTTTACTATTCATAGATAATTGCACATTTCATAATCACGATATTAAATTTAATTCCATTAAAGTACATATTTACCACCAATTACAACATCTATATATCAGTTAATAGATCAAGGTATTGTATAACGTTACAAAATGTTTTATAAAACTTGAAGCCATATGTATAGCATTGTGATAAATAGATCTCACTCGGCTCTCGGTTCAAACAAAAAAAAAAAAAAAAAAAATACTATATAGAAAATGTAATCAGACGATTAATCGATACCATTGATAATAATGAACCATTTTCTAAAAAATATTCAAAACAATAAAAATGTCTGATAAAACTCGGAAAAATGTTATATCAAAGACTATAATAAATAAAATTGGCATACAAACCGGTTTCAAAGACGGTGATATAATTTCAATAGATAACTCAACTAATGATAAATATAATTTTGTTGCCGATCATCTTAATTTAAGCAATAGCAATTATTCACACCATGTGAAAATGGACAACAATGTAATATACATTGTTGTCCGTTTTGTATAGAACATGGACGTGTCACAAAATTTTATTAAAAACCATCGATAATTCCAATAAGAGTAAAGTTAAAATAAGGAGGAATTCACTGTAGTCCAAGTATAAAAGTGTTGTTTGTTATGTGTAATATATCTTATTTATCTTATCAAAAATATTTAATATTTATAAAAACACAGTTATAATTCTTATTAATAAGCTATATAACTCCAAAAGTATAATTAAACTAGTAATTATTACATTTAGATTTTGAATCTTGTTTAAAACACACAAATCTTGATTAACTTTAATAACTATTATTTACTATTTATTTCTTATTAGTTTTTCCTAACCAGTAATATTATGTTTTCAATATCACACTAAGCGTAAAATTCATAGGTAATGTAAGTAAATTTAATTTAATTTGCCCACATCCCAAATATTAAGCAATACAATTTTATTAAAACTAAAAAATCCATAGACATCGGGAATTTATCAAAGAAAATTATATTCTTGTAGAAGAACCACAGTTCCATAACAGTCTAAAAAGTTTGATTGAAATAGACATAAACACAACCGACCGAATGCTATTTTTATGGAATTTAACGAAATATAATAATAAATATAAAAACCATTTGAATCATACATATACTTGAAATTGTTTTCATTCAAAAATTAAATTAAAGCAATAAAGAAAAAAACGATAATTGGAAAATTAAAAATAAAACAAAATGAAACAGAAAACTTCAATCTTATTCATCCCCGAAGCATCGAAGTTTTTCTCTGTAAATGTGTGTCTACCTCGTGTAAACTTTGTTATTTTTTTTTTTTTTTTTGAACAATCAAATTTGACGGAGTACGACTATAAAAAGCAAACATTTTTGCTTTTACAAATAGACTAAGAAAATAACACAGGATAAATCCAGTTATTTAATATAGTAACTCAGGTTTTTTAATGTGAAACTTGCCTAATACTTATGATATAATGGATTCTTCCTGCAGGAAAAGGTAAAGAAAATTCATCAAAACCAAAGTAATTAATTTTTAATTTTAAATTATATGACTACTGAATAAATAAATAACATTTTTTTTATCTTAACCTTCTCGTACAAAGTACACAGAACCAATCGATTTTTTATTCTTTTTACTACTAATTAAATTAATTAAACTTCAAATTATTTTGGTTCTTGAGTACAATATTAAATATGTGTATAAATAGTATTCTATAATTGAGTGCTTAAAATTTAAATTCATTCGATATAGTTCACTAAAGCATTTTTCTTTATTTTAACTTTTATAAATAAGTATTATACTTGCAATATAACTAGATAAAGATAAAATAAATATACAAACCTAAATTTACTATTTACTTGGATACGATCAAAATACCACAAAACGTCATTTGTATTTCCTCGTTTTGTTGCAAGTTAGTTAACTTATTAGAGTTTTTAAAAATGAATTCAAGTTGTAAAAATTAACAAAACAACCTAACCTAACCTTAATGTAAGTATTTATGATATAATATTTTTTTTATTCACATAAAAGAATCAATGTACCCAAGAATTAGGGACATTGTTATATAAATATTTTATAATATATACTTCATTGTTTTGAATTAAGTAAATAAATTACCCGATTTTTTTACTGAAAATATGAATGCCTCACATATGACAGCACTACATTGATACTATTGATAACTAAAACTAGTAATTACACATCAATAACAAAATATAATAATATCATAATATTTTTGGGCAATAATACTTTAAATGAAAATAAATCGAAAATTACCTTATAACAAATATTTATTACAATTTTGAAAATAATTACTATGGAATTTATTCAAATTTAATAAAATTTAACTTTAAATTATTCAAATAATAATACATAATACCTGCATCCTGCATATATAAATATATGTATACCTTCAGTAAATTTCTATTTTAATGCATAAATGTCAAAATAAAACTTTATGGTTGAATTTGGAAAGATTATGTCTTGCTTGGATATTTGTTAGGTATTTTTACATTTTTATCAGTATGGTAATTGTTTAGAAATAAAAAAGAGTTCAATGGAAAAGGTCTTTGAATATTGTTGAAAAAATGTATAGCAACGCACATTTCAGCCATTATCTATCCACCCTTATTTTAATCAATCGTAGAATCCGCTAGTAGTATTTGCTGATTGCCAAAAGAAATTTTTAATCATAATACGAATCATATAATATACAGTAGTTATTATTGAACTGCATTTTCAAACTACATCGTATGTAAAATCATTCCATTAAACATTTCTCCGGTAAATTTTGCATGCAATGAAATGTTATCAAACTTTGGCTTTAGATTACTTTTACATATAATTTGGATAATGTTTCTCCTATTCATATGTATATTGAGAATTTTTATTTTTTACATATAACCATTTCGAAAATAGAGCAGTTACACTCGTTTTGATTTCAACTAAAAATGAAATTCAAAGGACAAAGAAATACAACATTACAAAATTATGTTTTTATTTTGTTTTTTTGTTTATACATCCGTTCATAACTGAAAATAAATTGTAATTATTTATATTATTTATAATTAAATATATATATATATTACAGTTTTCTTTTATGAATTATTCAATCGGAATCTACCGCATAGAATGTGTGCTTGTATTTGAATTATATTTACAAAGGATTTTGGTATTTTTCTTTTCTTATTTTTACATGAAAAAAAATATATGTATGTATTGTATCTTTTATGTTTTATATCAAAAGGACGTAAATGTATTAAGGACAAAACACTTTTTAAATGTTTTAATGTTCCTTATGTCCATACGTGCAACACTTGAAATCGTTTTTTATACAGCTTTGAGAACTTCTCGCAATATTGTAGTGCACGTTATCATGCACCGATTGAAATAAAGTAGTATATTGTATAGAATATTGTTTTTATTGAAAAAAAAACAATTAAAATACAAAACGTATTCGTCAGGTGTCAATTCAAAGAGATAATTCGTTTTCGTAAATCATCATGTCACTGAACTTCTTGTTGAATTCGTTTTCTTAAATTCATTAAATATGTGAATTTTATATTAATCATTCCATTACTATACTAGTTTATCAGGCAAATGTTATTCCCTTCAAGAATTTTTATAAATTATAGCTCTATGGTGTGAACCGTAAAAAAAAATCACAACTTAATTACCCTCCAAATTTCAAGTTTTTTTAACTAAATTTTGTGTATTTTACAAGGAAAAAATGTATTATTCGTACCAACAGTATATGTATACTAGTTTGCTAATATTTATCTTTTATTTTAAAAATTCAATGTACCTGAGACCAAATTTTTATTTATTTTTTTTTTTTTGTGTGAAAACATTTTATATGGCGTTTAGATTTTTCCGCTTAGGCAGTGAACATTTTCGAGCGTTACCTTTTTCGTGCAACGCTCCATACATAATATATTATTAAAGAAAGGTAATTTTTATGATAGTTAGATTTGAAAACCGAACCGAACCGATTTACATAGTTTTTTTTTTTTAAGGCGCGAAAACTTTGTGTGCAGATGAGCCATCTAATAATAAAAGTTTAAAAATTTAATTAATTAAATAATTATTAGAAGTATTAAATTTTCCATGTATACAATATCGGTTCGATATCAAGACTGCGTCTTGAACGGACGTGATTATACGAAGAGAAATCGATTGAGAGGTTTCAATTTTAGCACAACTTCATATTTAGGCACCATATAACAAAATCGATTTTAGCATTGACTTGTAGATAAGTATTTTATTACGAAGTTGAAGATTGGATTTTAATACATACTTTTTTATCATGACCCGTAATAAGTGAGATATAGTGTTTAATTATACTATTACCTACTTATACTTACTTATACTTTTAAAATGGTCGTCCTAACAAATTCATTCAAATCAACATTTTATAATATACTTTTGATTAGATTTTTATTGAATCGCGTAAAACTTTTCATAAAGTTTTAAAATAATTATTCCGTGAATATTTTAAATATAAATTATGTATAAGTAAATAACTTAAGTTCTATTATTTAGTGTACTAATACGCCTCTAGTTGGGATATTTTCTTTTCTTTTTTTTATCGTAATTTAAAAATAAATTAAAACAATAAATGATAATCTTCATTACGAAAAAAAACTATTAAGATTAGTCATACCAACAATTTTTTTTCTCATAGTTACCTATTTTTACATACATAATATCTGGAAGTGTTGTTTTGCTGAGAATCCATAAATATTCCAATTCTACAGTACAAAAATTTAAGGATATAAAGTAAAAATATTTCTATTTTATAGATAAATTATTATATTATAATTCAATGTACGGCTTAAATATCTCGAATTCTTTACTAAAGATAAAATAATATTTATGAAATTAATGAAATACCATATAAAAAAAAATTTAAAAAAAAACTATTTTACATAAATAAGATTACAACTCAATCATATCGTTTTCAATCATAACGTAGTACCATACCTGGAAATACTGGTAAATTTTGAATTATTACAATTATAATTATGCGTTTTATTTGTTATTAATATACAAATTTTGAGAAATAAATTCATATAATTCATTTACATAAATATAAATCATTACTTTTTTCGTAAGATTCCATACTAATCTATATTTTTTTTATTTAATCCTTTTTGCAATTTTTTTTATCGTTATAGTTATGATTTTTAAATGTTTATGTAACACATCAACAGAGAAATAAAATGCTAATAATGATCCTTGCGACATAATGTTAACTTGTAAAGAGCGCATTTAGTTTTTGTGACTACATAAGACGTGCCAATCTACACTTTATAATAAGGCATTTCATTTTTTCTTATAAAGTTTAAAATAACTATTTATTTCCTCTCTAAATTAATGCTCAGCAAGATGATACACACTAGGCAAATAATATAATAGTGTTCTAGAAATTATAATGAATAATAAAATAACGAATACAAGTGAAATCATTATTGAGATTACTTTACTGTCGAAATAATTTTTTTTAAATTAATATAACACTGTTATACTAAACAAAATTATAAATAGTAAATTGTTCGAGTTTAATTAATTAATACAAATTACACAATGCACTTAAAAATTTATATTTTGTAATATTAAAAGCTGATACAAATAAAATGTTTAATTAAATACCATGCAACTTGAAGTAAAAGAATTTTTTATGCAATTTTCATAAATTTATAAATATATTTTTTTTTTTTTTTAGATAACTATACAATATATACATTGGGCACTATAAATACACATGATAATAGGGTAATACTTTATAAAATATTTATTATATACGTACAAAAAAAACTATTTATACTGAGAATAATATTTACACCAATCATTTATACTTTTTAGCACATGATAAATTCGTGAAGAGACGCCATCTATCTTTTTAGATATTTGTAAATTGATTATGAATTAATCAGCTAGTAAATCATGACACCATAAACGTTTGAGATATATGAGAAGGTTAATTGGAATTGTAGAGCATGCAAAATGTTTGATAATTGGATTTGGATGGAAGATTAGACGAATGTGGAATCGTTGGTTGACCATTTTAGCTTATTCTTGAATGGTTTTAATTTTATGATCGGAGTGAATGATAATGGAATGGTATGATAAGAAACGTAGAGGAAGGCACTGATTATTTTTTTCACAGCAATATTTTGAAAACTGATTTTTTTATGTTCATTTTATAATCATTTCCTCATAGCCGTTGACCATACATCTAAAGTGTTTAGATAGTGTCTAGCTAGATTTAATTATATATGTATACATATAATTTATTCGTATGTCAATATATACAAGTATATATGAATTTTAGTATTGATTTGGGTGTGTTTGTAATTATTGATTATTTGTTATTCTTAGTAAAAGCATACAGTGATTTAAATTGAATTTTTTTGAATTTTATGAAAAAAGCCTATGGGAAATTTGAGAACCGTATATAATAGACCTCTTGACAAGGGAAAGATATTTCAACAAGGGATATTTAATATGAATGTGGTATGGGTGGATTTGTACTGATTTATTATTTATTTACCATTTGTTACACCAATCATCCATAAGAGGGAGGTGATTTTGGAGGTTGAATAAAGCTGTAATACGGTAGAAATTGACGAAAATTATCACCTTGCTATCTACATAGTCCACCACTAAAATGGTTGAGATGGAAGGTTGATCAACAGCATATATATTATACCATTCTAGGATAATGTATACTATCTTGGGGAATTCCAACATTTATAGATTTTCTACAAGAGTGCTTAAATTCATAACGAACTAAAAATTTAAAATGTCGTTTAAATATATGACTTAATAATAAGATAGTATTCTGGGGATAGATATTTTTTTAGTTTATATAGTAAGCTTTAATGCCAAGCGCCACCAAATGCTTGAAAAACATCTAAGAAAGCACATGAACAGTACGTATATTTTTTCCAAGTAAAAGGATATTGAGTCTACAATCATATATTTTGAATAAAAATAAATAAATAACATACGTAATTGCATTTCTAATAGAGATTCTTTGTGCATAAAATATTCGATTAATTTTAGTATTGATACATGATATTGACTACTAAGTACATTTAAAATTATTAATGAATAATCCTTTCATATTACCAATACTTAAAATGCATACATGTACCTACAACATGAACTTCTGAATAAAATTACAGATCATAATAAGCAAAACACATTGATTTTATGCTTGGTTATTGAGAACTCAACTTTGATAAAAATATTTCATCGCTAAGAGCAATATAGTATTTTGAATATAGGCAAATTAATTACTATAGGTCATTCAATACTATTACATAAATAATTATTATTTATATAGTTGTACAACAAAACACGGCAAACATAATCAATTAATTCACGAAAATATGCAAATGCAAATAATTATTTATTACTGCTTTTACCACAGAGGTTTGTAAAGGAATTTATAATAACCAAAGCTATGAGTGTTAACTCGATTCCGTATTTGTACTGCCAACGCCCCAAAATATTATTACCTTCTGGGATTATCCAGTGCCTTGTTACTTACTCAATCGTTTATTCAAACGAATATTCATAATTCAAATAAAACTGTTGATGAAAAAAAAACCTCGAATTCTACTTTAATTATTTTTATAGTATCACAATTTCTTTTATAAAACTAAAATCAATTGATTCCGTGAATTTAACTCCAATTCATTGGATATAATATACATATATATATTTTTTAAACAATTGTCCGTTCTTTTTTTTTTTATGAAAACTTAAGAATTTGGTTTTATTTCATGATAGTAATTGTATTAAGTTAAATGATGCTTGTTTCAAAAGATGGGCAATTGAGTTCTACAATAGCTTTAAGATAAAAATCATCGGATGCCATTGAATTTAAACCATTTCAAAAGTCAATATAATGATAACTTTTATTTTGTTTTTTGAGATATTGGTGCGCCCCGTTTAAATTAATAAAAAATGTATACTTTAATTGTATAGTAATGACATATTAAAAACGTGGGAAATCCTAATAAATGGGGTAAATGACACGTGCGCATATATTAAAATAGTAACGATGATTATGGTGATAATAATAATAATTATGCTAAACGTGTTTGACGACGAAATTAAATGATTGCAGTTGACATTTGACACATTCACCGTGGGAAGATTCGTCTCGTATACGTTGGATGGCTGTCCTGACGGGTACATGTCTATCAGAGAATCACAGTTACCGGATACCGGTGGTCAGTGGTGCGGTAGTGCGTGGGGTTTTACTGTATATTACAGTGAGACCCGGTCGATAAACTTGACTCTCACGCTTTCCAAACTTTCCGAACAGGTACTAGAACCTGTGTAAATCAAAAATTGCGGAAATTAATTGAGCATTTATTTTCTATTAAAAAATGAAACATTTGACCTAACGTCTATTAATACGAGTAGTATTAATTTTATTAATTTAATATGCCTTAAAGCTATACGTTAGATTCATTTAATTGTTCAATAATTAAAGTTCAAATAAATACGTTTATGTATGCATATTTATAATTTGTGTCCGTTTACAGGGTATCGGTTACAATTTCGATTTCAAACTGTCTTACAAATATTTGAAAAAGAGCGACGCGCACCTCCGATACGGAAATAGTACTTTTCAGACATGGCGAGGGCAAATGATAACGGGAAGCTACTGCGATCGAATACTCGACCAATGTGACCGAAAACTGTGCCGGGTCCAGTCACCCAATTTCCCGGGGGCTTATCCCAGAAATGTCACTTGCTATTATCGAATAGAGCAGAGGACAGCTCCGAAGTCCAAGCGTGCCTTGATCGTAGTTCGGCAACCCAACGCCCATAAAATCCATATCAAAGATCAAGTGATAAACTACGACCGGAGCCAGCGCACTCTCAGGTTAGTCAGACATTTTTAATTTACTGTACTGATCAATATTATATTCGACTTTAATAAATTAGAATAATGAAGGCGACGACGGTCATTGCTTTGTTGTTGTTCCAAATAACAAAATATAATAACAAGAGTCTTATGTTGACGCTTTTTAGTGGTGAATACGTCGTATACAT
This sequence comes from Sipha flava, assembly GCF_003268045.1. NCBI lineage: Eukaryota > Metazoa > Arthropoda > Insecta > Hemiptera > Aphididae > Sipha > Sipha flava. Next base: position 842,754 of record NW_020272857.1, on the reverse strand, counting down.
ATTGTATAATCATAGTTGTATGTAAATAGAATTTAGTACTTGTATACGAGTGATCTAGTAAAATAGGATACAAACCACCACATGGTAATATATCAAATGTTCGAAAAATATTACAATGGTATATAATAGACTTGCACGTGAGCATACGCGCGAAGTTGGTTCAATACGTATATAAGATGTGAAATAATTGTTTATTAACTCAACATGATAATTTTCGGTCGTGTGAGAAGTCGAACAATGAACAATGAAACAAGCGAGGACAACTTAATAAATTAGGCTAATGTATTTTTAATGGAACGTTCTTCGATTATTGTTTAAAAGTGAATTCCATTATCCCTGTGCTGTATAATAATATAATGTAAAAGTCACATTTAAATGTCGTACTTTTTCCCCCAATAAACAATAGATGCGAGACGCGCCAATTGAACGGAACGGAAAGATAAAAAAAAAACATTTAAAATTCACATCCCTCGACCCGGCACTACCACCAATACGCGAACATATTTATAGATTATCCCGTATATTTTGTTTTTCTCGTCATTTTCGGTTGTAAATTTGGGAGTTATAAAATCTGATATAATATTTAATACCTAAAAGAGATAGTATTAAATTCATCATAAGGTTTATCAAATTAAAAATTATATATTATATCAAATTCCCGAAGTTTGAATAAACTATAATTTGTACATTTGTCTTTCTTACGGTTCGGTAAAAGAGGTTCGCATACGGATAACTATACGATGCCATTGACAGATCGAAAACAAACCGATTTGTTCGGTTCGACGTCAACTCAGCAGACGAGTTACGTAAGCAGAGAACCACTAACTCGTTGCCGGGGACGACCGTATACAACACACCCATTTGTTTTCGGTTATCGTACGCGGTCGTATTCGATCGATCTTATACATACGATGAGCGTGCTCGTGTTGGTCGATTTGAACGACGACGGCGACGGCGGTACCGAACGGTCTTCAAACGGCGACCGTTTGGAGCTGACGGTCACTGCGGTGGTGCACGGCGTACCGGTGTTCGCGTACCGTCCGGATGAATCATTTCTGGACGCGGTGGCCAGGGAGTTCCGACGATCTGTAAAACGCAGCGACCGCTGTGTTCAGTTGGTAGTGACCGGTTGCAGGGATCCTCGGCCGGCCGTGGAGGGATTGTGCCGAGAACGCGGCGTGCCCGTGAACGTCGTGCACTCCACGGCGGCCGGTGACTGGATCGAAGCGCTTAGGTCCGCGGACAACGTCACGGTGACCGGATGGACTCCGCACGCGGGCGACCGGATCACGGACACCGTGGCCGACGCTGTTCAACTCGTGGATGAGCTATCTGCCGAGTACCGAAAGTACGCGGACAGGCTGTGCGATGTGCCCTCGGCCGCAGTGAAGGTGGACCTTCACCACGTGTACGCGTCGATTTTAGACACGTTCGACGATGTCCTAGCGGTTGAACCAGTTTTAGATGCCGTTCTGGAGCAGTTGTGCGGTACCGATCGCAGAGTGCCGGCGGCCACCACGTTGCTGAAAGAAGGCCGATGGATGTCGGCTACGGCGGTTGTCGAATACGGCGATCGCGCAGCCGAAGATGCGTTTCGCTTGTTGGCACTGAGACGGTGTTCGGTGGCGAACGCGGTCGACTGCGCGAGACGTACGACCCGCGTGGCCGCAGCGTTCGCGACCGCGTTTTGGACCGGTCCTGTGACTCAACCACCGACGGCCATGGACCGCATGCTAGCCGAGTGCCTGGTGGAAAACGTGTGGGCGGCCGCTGGTCCAGAACTCGCCGGACTAAGCGTCGAACAGTTCTCTGTGTGCCTGAACGCTAAGTTCGCGGACACCCGGCTCTGGAATGGCAGCCGACCGTTGGTCAATTGTTCAGCTATACGGCCTCCGTTGTTTCGACCCGAGATCCGTGAGCTCAGCGAAAGGTTCATGGCGGTAGACCACTTGATGGATCTCATGACCATCGGCGACGACGGCGGCAGTAGCGTATTCGACAAAAGCCACTTGGAACACTTAGAATCATACGTACTGCCTCAGCGACTGGTGGAATATGCATCGCGGTACTACAATTATCAAGTCCAGTATTTCGCACTCACCGACACGCTGGTGTTTAGGTTCACGGACGGTGAACGCGGTGAGTTAGTCGAGCGAAACCACAAGCATCGGTTCGCTGGACCCCGCGACTTTAAACAATACCATAGCGAAGTGTTTCGAATGGTGGACTACCTGAGGTCAGTCTCAGATAATATCTCAGGTAGACGACGGATTTCTAACATCCGATGTCTTCGTTTCAGCGTCATGTCTCGTCCTGATCTTTATTTCGTACCGTTTCATCCGGACGGTACAAAATTATGTGATCTTATCACCACGGACGGGGCACGGATCGCGAACGATCGTCGATAACTAAACTTCTCGACACGATATTGTTATTCCGTTTCAGTAACGGCGGCATTAGCAACGATTCCGACGACCTACCGTTGGCCGTAAGCGATCCGAACGCTTTTAGGTACCGAGAACCCGGTTATGTCGATACACATGACAACACCGTGCTGTACGTGTCGACAAGCGGCCGGACCAAAGTCCGGGCGGAAGTGTACAGATTTTTCGGGGATAAAGGCGAAGTGACGCGCGACCGAAAGTACCAGATGAGGATGGAATGCGATGACAACACGTGGGTGACCATGCACAGCGCCGCGACTGCCGACGGCATCGGACGGCTGACCGAGATGACCGTCGGCCTCTCCGACGGTACCGTGGTCGCGATTACTCGGACGCCCGAGCCTGGGTACCGGTTTGACGTGACCGGCAGAACCGCGGACGGACAGACGACCGACAACCGGTTGACCGGGATGCCGTCATTGGAATACGACGGCAGCGTAGCCATCGTCACGTTGGTCGATGGTTCGCGAACAGTCGCCGAATTCGCCGACCTGGAAACGTTCGTGTGCGAGGCGTTCGTGGCGGACGGCACCCGCGTCCGGATGACGACCGGCCCTGCCGTACAGTACTTCCGACGTGATGCAGTGGATGAACCAGTGACGTACTCCGTCCATGCCAAGCACTTAGTGTGCCGCAGAGACCTATCGGGTTACGAATTCGTCGACGACAGCGCCCAGAGTCAGCTGTTGCGTTGCGCTGACGAGTTTTCCGATGACCCGGTGCGGGTGGTCCGCACGTTGACCCACAGCCACTTAGACGGCCGCACGTCCGAACTATTGGATCACGCATTGTCCGTCCACTTGAAATCCATCGGTGAACTGGCCGACCGGTTGAACGCCAATTTTGGTAGGGCTCTGCCACTCGTCACCGACACGTGACCGGAATGTGTTCTCTCATTTTTCTCATTTCATCATCGAAATCTACGTTAAACGTCAACAAATAGCATTCAATATTGTTGTTTTTTCCATCAAAAACCCAACAGTTTTTCGAGAAAATTTTTATTCAATGATAGCAAAAAAATGATTGTCCTGTATATTAAAACATTTTAATGTTCGTTTTAATTTGAAACACTTGTGAGATTAATTAGCATTAACAACGACTACGGTCAAACGCGATAAGAAAATAATAAATATTAATATAAATAAATAGTTTATCACTATAGCTTGTTCTAATTTTATTATTTTATTTTTAAAGTTTATTTTTATAATTATAAAAATCACTTTTGTTATACATCATAATTTTATCTTATTTAAACGTTAACTCTGCGCGACTTCCTAAACAATTTGCAACAATCATAATTGACAATTATCAAAAAGTTATTGATCGGTTATCGTACATCATGTTATTGTATTAATAATTACTATTATTATTGTTAATTTTTTCAAACACTCAATTAGCGTATACTAACTATACTTACAACTAAACAACTCGCAGGACGGCGTTATTTATGAACACTGCGCCGAACGTTATTGTTAACCGACGAGGCTCCTTAATGACTACCGAGGGACCGCCAAGCGCAAACAAAGATTCTCGCATTAAAACAAATAAGGCGATTATATCATAAATCATGCCAATAGCCAAAGATTTCTCGAAAGTATAATATTTTTCTTTTTCCCAGACCGGTGAAAACTTTGCAAATACGTTTCAATAAAATCGTGTCTAAACACGACTTATACCACTTTCTAATACATTTTTCACCCTAATAACTTAATTGTTCGAATGTGCATTATTCTGACACTCAGGGTATTTAAATCACTTTGCGTGTAGAAAAAATAAATAAAATGGTCATTAAATATAAAGTGCTTTTTATTCTACGTAATATATTCTCCAAGTTTTCATTCTGTGTTTACATTAGTCTAGTTTAATAGAGGAAATCGTGAAATCTCTTCAAAAATATTGTACTAGTAAACGTTTTTTTCTTTTATTATTTAATAATAAACTTTATCTTGTTATAAATATCTAGTCATTTTCGACTCTGAATGAAACGAGCAATGTATTAATTTTACAATATTATACATTTTTCATTTGTGTGTCTTTAACACGATTTTGATTAAAAATGCTCAGTTTAATAATATTGAAAATTTCCTTTAAAAGTTCTAGTAAGAAATTTCTGGGGTCATTTATTGAAATTTTTATAAATTTCCAGAATATCGCCTAAAACTAACGAAAAGTTATAAAAAAAAAAACGTTAAAATGTACTACATACGGGTTTTCAACAAAATCGAATTTTTGTTTTCATCGTAACTAAAAAAATAATAGCAATAAGAACGTCAAATTTTCCCTGAATGCTTATATCAGCATTTTCTATATATGGCATAATTTTCAAAAGATATTTTTTATGCTATTTATAAAAAATTAAAGTTTTCATATTCATTTTAACTTTTTATGAAAATATCAATAAAATTATTTTGACTCAACAAAAAGTCATAAAAACGTATTGCGAATTCCTCGTGTATGTTTTATTGATAAATAAAAAAAAATTAACCTAATTGCAAAAAAATTTAAGAACGTTTGAATAGTATATTTTGAAAAAATAATAACAATCACGAGAATCTGCAACATATTTTTAGTTAAAAGTACATTAAACTTTCAATTTTATACATTAGAATTGAAAATTGGATTCAAGATATTTCTTAAGATTTTCTTTGTAGTCAAAGCAGAAAATTTGTATAAAAAACAGGTGAAAATGTTTTCTAGGCATTACAAAATGAAATTTTAATGACATTTATACTTCAATGATTTTCTATTAAATGGTATTAATTATTTAGCTAAAGACATTACATAGTGTCGAAACATTTTAAAGACATTTTTGGTATTTAAGGCACTTGAAATTTTCGATTTTCTCAAATTTTAGATACTTTTTTTATAAAAATAGCAGAACATTCAAATTTCAACCTATCTTATTAAAAAATATGATTATTTTGCTCTATCAACCATCTTTAGAAATATAAACTGATTCACCCAACCTCGATCGCTTAGAATCGTTTTTCGGGATTAATGGTACGTTAGTTTCAAGTTTTAAAGACCAATACAGAAATACCATTAACCCATATCTGTATATCACCCGACAACACCCTTTTTAATCTAAAACCAAACTGTCGATGTGTTATTTTTTCGATAACACTCGCACACATTATACTATGTATTATTATTTATCACAATCAAACGAAAAGGAAAACATAAAATATCGAAAAATGAACAAAGTTTTTATTTTGTTATTGCTCTTCATTTATATTGTAAAAACGATTTATAATGGCCATATTTTATATATGAGTCGTTAGTACTTCCTTGGGACAATAAGTTACATACATAAGTCATAACTTCAACAAAATATAATATTCGAGACATCAATAAATGCGCAGATACGGTGAATTAATAAAATACAAACAATGACTTATAGTTTCATCAAAAATACAATTTAATTTAACAAAGTATAAATATGTTTGAAATTTCTCAATTTTGTTTTCAAAGTGTTTTAATTTATATTATCAAAATATTTGTTCGACCTAGAAGTTTATTAATTGTTATAACATTTTAGTTGATACGCCATTATTAACATTTTTATTCAAGAAAACCTGTATATTTTGTGAAAACAAATTATAATGTAATAAACGGTTATTATTTTCATGATAGTAATCATAATAAACATATTTATTACGCTGCTAAATTAAACAAATATTATTATTAAATATTTATAAACGTGTCGCGTAATTAAGTATATTTATCAGTTTTATCGTATAAATCTATACATACCCACATAAAACAAAATTAATTAAAATGCGTTCGATAAATTCGTTTTTCTTTTTTACATCACGAATATTATAGTTAACTTTTACAAATCAATTGATATTTCCCCCTTCCATTACATTAAAATGGACTGTTCAAATAGCATGAAAAAATATTTGTCAATTTTCTAATATCATACAGTTAGTAACACAAAACGAATTATATGATATCAAGACGATTTTTTCAAAACAATTTTTTTTTCGTCTAAAACTTTTAATAATTATCTTTCTTATGAGTTAAAAAAAAAACAATTAAAATTCCATGTAATAACTATTGAAATGGGCTAACAGCTTTATGAGGCCAGTCTCCAAATATGAGTAACGAAATATAGTTACTAGAAATTAAGAATAGTAACTATTAACAAACATTGGTCGTACTGTGTTCCGGTGGAATAAAAAATGCGTTTCTCGTAATAATTTCAGAGTTTGGGACCAGTGCAACGTGATTCAAGACTACCTGACGGTGTACGATGGCTCACTGGCCACGGACCCCGTATTGGTGAGACTGTGCGGTGGAGACGCGGTCCCGGATATCGTGAGTTCCGGAACCAATATGCTGTTGGAATTCCATACGTCCGCGTTCGACAACCCGTTCCATCCAGTCCCTTTGAGCTACCTACCGGGTTTCGAACTGGATGTAGAGGTAAAATACGAACAATAATAACAATAACAATGAACGACAAACAAATGTTTTCCCCTGTCGCTCCATTGCGGCTGTTCCAATCCAACCGCTAACCATCGTTTGATTTTTTTTTCCATCCTGACCATTTTCCAGATACTGTTCGTGGACAACAAGTCACCTAGTTATGCCAAGAACACAAGCCAGTGTGAGTTCTTCATCAAGCCATTCAACAACACCAACTGGGGACTGTTAGACAGTCCCAGGCATTCGTTGCCACCCAACACGTCGTGTAAATACCACTTCCAAGGTTCCAGCCATCAGACGGTATGGCTGTCGTTCATCAAGTACCACGCGGCGAGCACCGATCCCAACGCGTATCATCTAAGCAACGAGTGCAACGCCAGACTACGGATCTGGGACAAGGTCGTGTCGGCAAAAAACAAAAAGGTTAGACGACAATATAATATTTTTGTTTTAATACTCCATATGATATTATAACGTATTACGTTGTATACGATGCTTGGTGTGTTCGTAATTTTTAGTTTTTTTTTCTTCGTTTTTATTTTATCTGACTCCGCGTGAATAGTTTTTTAGTACGCGAACATAAAAATATACTTTGAAATTTTTAGACGTTATATTATATGTATTATTTTTTATGGAGTTCAGAAATTCAGTTCGATGCAATAACTTTTAAAATAGTACGATCGTTGGCGACGAAAATCGGTATTTTATTTAAGAAAATACAATAAATTTAATCGTTTTGCAAATCGATTTGTGACACGCGACAAACACAACTTTTTTCAAAATTTCCATTACAAAGGAGAAGAATATGTTTCAACAAAACATTACAGACCAAAAATTAATGATTTTCGAAAAATCTCCATGTTCCAACTTAATCTATTAAATATTTGAGAGGATTAGAGGATTCGAAGGCCGGAATATTCATCCAAAGACTTAGTATCATAAGACATATAATCCTGCACTTGAACTACTACAACGCCCACCGAACCACGCATTAACAATACTAAGTTCCAGAGTTTTGCATGCATTTGGTTTCGTTACACGTAAAACACTAAAGTGATATTATTCAATGAAAAATTCATTATGTCGTCCTGAACGCGTTGCCTCTTATTATAGTTAGGTCAATATTAAAATACACGTCTCCGTTTCATAGAACTTGGTTCAAATGGGATTTTTATAAAAGAAAAAAAACGTTTACGACGTTTTTACGGTATATCACGCACAAAAGAAAATCTGTATATAATAATGGTACTTTAACGTTTGACAACATAAGTTTCTTTTTAGATTAGCCTTTATTGGCCTCCCCAAGGAGTTGAATAAACGTGTACCTACTTTATGTTCAAAATGTCGAATATTTTAATTTAGCGTTCATCCACTTGAATACTGCTGAACGATATTTTGCATTCGTTTATCTCGACATGTGATATTTAAAACGAGTTTCGCCGCCTGTGTACAGTATGCATGTAATGTATTTCAATTTTATTCCCAACACATATCTGAACGAAATCATTTGTTTTTTTTTGCGATTCATATACGCGCATTGATTTTAAAATTTATTTATATAATAGTAGTTGTACTACAAAACAGTATGTAGGCGGTATTCGGTCGTATTCAAAGATAAAGTTTTAAACATGTAAAATATTTGCATATTTCCGTTTTAATTATGCGAATTCGTCATCATTGAATTCATTATCATTTTTGATCGGAAATCAAATAAAACATTTACCGGTAGTGCAGTGAACTGGATAACACTGATACGTCTCGAAACCGAATTTGGTTATTGCCAGTAATACCATTGTTGTTCATACAAACTCTTCGGCCGTCTTAAAAAATTAACACTTTTTAATAATCCTATAGATTTTATGTTAATTTCAAGTGCTACCGAAGTTTTCGTTGAACAAAGACATCAATTATTGTATAATAAATATGCATTTATTATTTTGAACGAAAAAGTAATTCGACTAAAAGTTATGATTTAAATTACGTATCAAATTCGGTAAACTCAGATATAGTATATTGCAGGAGTCACCAACCTTTTCAAACAATTAAACAACATTTGAAATTTTAACTCCCAGGTGATCGATATCCAGGAGAATTTAGGTATTTAGGAAGATATTTGTTTGATAAGCAAAAAAAACAAGTTCTAAGCTTCAAAGAATAACTAACATATTTATTGTTCTTTCATAATAATAATCTAATATTCCCATTATCCGATTATTTATTATGCGCTCGACCGACAATGGTAAAATTAATTTTTTTAACAATCTATCAATATTCCTAGAAATATCGACTGGTTGGCGCCACGCGGTATATTGTGTGGCAAATAAGCTATTTCAGTTAATGGCGACGTATGCAGCACGAGCCGCAGCGAGGTCCACATTCCACCCAAAACTGAAATTACCTTCCCGCGCAAGCTAGACATGGATTTAGTGGGGGATAGTAGTATATTTAATGTCCGACAATTACAATTAATTTATGCGTCATACAGGAGGTTATAATATAAATGTAAGATTTAATCAAAAGTTTATGTTTTGTAAGGGCTGTGGTATACACTTCAGTTTTTGGCTGTACTAGAAATACGCACTCGGCGCTTTTGGAAATTTGCATTTTACCGCTCGGCACTTTTGAGGATTTCCACTTTACCGCCCACTGGGCGGAAGAAGGTCACTTTCTAACGTTTCAAGCTTGATTGAAAACCAAACTTTCGATACAGGCGTGACAAAAAAAAATATACGTGTCCAAAATGAAAGCAATAAAAAACATAGATAATGAACGCAAATCTACATTAAACTAATACGAGAAAAAAAATAGAAATTACAGTGCATTTTTTACATCAAACTATACGTTTATTTGACTCTGGTGAACTTGGAGACACAACATTAACAGTCATTCTTCCGACCCTTTCATTACACTTGTTGGTGACTTTTTGTTTTTTTTTTTTTGGACAAGATTCAAAGCTTTATTTTCATCAAAGGGGCATTTGAACTTTTGCATTTCAGATTCAAGTCGACAACATAGATGTTTGTCGAAAAAAAAAATTTGAAAACGAAACGATTTCTTCTTAATTTGTTGGATTTTTTGAATACTGTAGGGCATCTTTCAAAATTTGTTGGATACTTTTTTTACCTATTATTCAAATTTGAACTTTTTCACTGTTAAGTCGGAAAATGAAATTAGATTCCTGGTAAAAACGGTTTCCAACAATGTGCAACAAAGTGAACAATAATGGGGTGTTCGTCTGTATAATTAAACGTATTATTCGTCGCGGAGACTAGGTCAGAAGAATAACATAATATAAATCGTACCTACTATAATCTTAAGCGTGTGTTTCGTTACGTTTTCTTCTTTCAGCCCGAAACGGTGTTGCTAGGCGAGTTCTGCAAAGAACAAGAACTTCCGCGGCTGTGCGATCATGCGCTGCTAGGCAACGACACCAGGCACGTGCGGCCATGCACGGCTAAGGAGTCGTACACATCATCGGCGGACGAGTTGACAGTGGAGATCTACCTAAAACAGGGCTCGGTGCTGTTCCCTCTGCAGTTCCTGTTGCAGTACGAGTTCGTGGACCAGTCGGCGGAGAGGCACCAAGGACCTGGGGATGCGGGGCCAGCGGCGTGTAGCCGCTCATTTGTCGCCGGCTCCGGGTACTTCGGGTCGCCCAAGAACGTGTTCTTCTACGGCCGCGGTGGCCGCCTGAATCTAACGTGCGTATTCCGGTTCGTACCCGCGTCACCGGACGATCGGGTGCGCGTGACGGTGTCGCGGATGCACGCGGCGGCCGCAGGACCGGGCTACGCGGCGTGCGCGACTGAGACAGACGCGCGCACGGACCGGTCGCGGTGCGTGTACGCGACCGGCAGGGCCAGGGAAGGGGCTCAAGCCCGTGTGGCCGTCACGCACTACCCGTGGCCGGACATCGAGCTGCCGGTGGGCTGCGCGTGCTCCGCGCTCCGCGGCCCGTTCACGTTCGAATCGTACCCGGGCGCTACAGTTCGGGTCGAGTTCACGGTGCGCAACATGAACGTGACGCAGGATCACCGGGACTTCGGATTCGCGGGCGAGTACGCGTTCGTCAAAGCCTCGCAGCCCGAGCGGGACGCGTGTCGCGACGTCCGCAATCGCCGTCGTCTGCGCGGCCCCGGTGGCGTGATCGCACTGGACGGCGGCGGCAAAGTGGCCGAACCGGGCGTGGGTGGCGGCACACCGTCGACGGCGGCCGCGGCCGCGGCCCGTTGCGCCGGTTTCCCGTGGCTACTTGAGCCGGCCACCGCGGGCAGCAGCATGTTGCGCACCGGCGGCTTCGTGTACCTCAAGCTGCACGGTTACGAGATACTGCCGCACCGATGGCGGACAAACTCATTCATGTGCCCCACCCGGAACCGCGTGATCGTGTACACCGGCCCCGGTGACGGTCCGAAAACCGCGCGCATCATCTGCCCTTACGACATCGAGGCCAACTACGCGCCCGGCTCGTTCGAGGTGTTCTCTTCCGGCTGGACCGAGCCGCTCACCGGCGCCCAACAGCTACAGCCCAACTCCAAGACCGTGGCCGTTGAGTTCCTGGAGCGCGAGTACGGCTCATACACCGTCACCTGGATGGAAGTGTCCAAGATGCCACGCATCATGTCCTCCACCAACGTGTACGCCATGCCGTCCAATGTGCACCCCGACTGCGTTTACAGGTGGGCGCACCCTCTTCGTTTTATTGTCCATCCTCGAGACCTTTTCCGCCTGTTCGTCAACCCCATTATCCCTTCCTCTCCGTGCCAAGTTATTGTATAGATGAATTCGAAGTCTCGTTTTGACATGTATATTTTACTCGAAGCGATAGTATGCGCAACTATGTCATTAAACAGTGATGAACTGAAAGGTTATAGGAGTATATTAAGTTTTTTTTTTTTTGCTAGATGTTAGATTTTAACGTAGAATAAAATAGATTCATAAATTCAGTTACTAGCTTTACTCTACACTAAGGTAAAACCTCTTATTGTATAGCAAGAATACTTATCAAGAATAAATTATACTTTGTAGTAAAAAGAAAAATATAAAATAGTAAATAACAAAAAAAATAAATAAAAAAGACGAAAGAAAAAAATAAACATATAATATATGTAATAATATAAAGTAAATAACATACACCTATATATTTTATAGGTGTATGTTATTTACGTTATTATGTATAGAATGAATACAATAAGAAATTGAAATAAAGTATAACATAAATATAATGGATAAATAAATGTAATATAGAAATGCTTAATAGTAAATGTTTTTTTTTTTCATTTTAGGGTATTAATTAATATAGAATTATACCCACGTCATTAGTTCATCGTTTCATTTACAATGTATAATGTACACAAGCTAAAAATACCTTGATATGCGGTTATATGACTATATCGTTCCGTACATGACCTATTAAAGTATTCAAATGTTCAGAAACAAGATCCATGTATTGTATATATTTTAGAATTTTCAATGCTCATTTTTCAGCACAGTTATATAAATTATAAATATCTGTGTTTTTCAGATGAATATCAAAAATATTTCGAAAACGAATAATCAAATAAATAATTTTCTATAAACATAAAGTCAAGGTATACAATCCATAATATCCAATACATTTTGTCTATTTTTTTGTTCGATAATATTGTTTCTTGTAATATATACTCTAATGTGCTGTGAAAATTTCAGTTAATAAGTTATATATAATTTGTGTATTTTTAATTATATTTTCATGGTTTTTAATTTTTAAAAAAAATTGTAGAGTAAATAAAAAATTAACATTATAAAGTAAAAACTAAATACTTAACATTTTCTACATTTCCTACGTAAAAAACGTGTGTACTATAATTTATTCAGCATTAATGTTGTAAGATTTTAAGAGGACCTAGTATCCATTTGAATGAAAAATAAATAAATAAATACATTACTGTTTAATTATTACAATCTGATTATGTATACGCATAGTGCGAAGCTTCTAGTTTAAAAATCGAATTGCCATCCAACTCATGTATCTATGTATCACAAATAAGTGTGGGTTTCACGCGAAAATATTACTATTCAAATAAATGATTAGTAAATTTTACGAAATTAACCCGTCGGTGATTTATAAAACAAATGTAAAATCATATTACCTTAAGATCGTTGGTTTACATTATTTAAAGCAATCTCGGTAATAGCACCATATTCGACAAAATATGATCATCTAAAGGAGAAAAAAACCCTTAAATATAAGGAGTTAACTTGTGACTTTTACCCAACTTATTTTTATTAATTATGTCTGTAAGTACTTGTAATTTCAAGTCATTAAAATTAAATTTTCCGCTATCCTTGTCTTAAGTTACTTTTAACCTTTAAATTATGTATTTGTTTATTAACTTTATACGCTCTCATTACACTTTATCTTTCTCCAAAATATAATCATGCAAACTTTTATGCTGCGCATAAGTACATTAATTTGTTTACCTTCTGAAGATGAAACGTTCTTTTTTTTTTTTTACCGGAAAAAGTTGTGCACATGATATTTTTGAGATAGCCGAACCAATTTTCTGAAAATAATGGCGAGTTACATCTTTTATCTCCCGGGGTCGATTTACGATTTTTGTTCATAAAATAATTCAACATGTTAAACAAACAATACAGTTTTTCGCGATAAAAAATATGACGGTAAAAACAGAATATGTTTCTGAAACAAAAAAAAAATTGAGAACATCTACTTGATCTTCTATCTCGGTTATTATTAAAGTGAAGTTACCCTTGTGTGTTTGTGTTAAGTCCGTATCAAAATAGTTCAGGTCGATAAAGCGATATATATGTAGGCATGCTAAACAGAAACACATTATTACTATACTCTACTCGTAGATACACGTAATATTAATTCTCAAATACGTCATCCAGGACGATGGCTCATTAGATTATTGTTGCCGTGAAAATGCAGCCAAGCACATGGTGCATGCTTTAGGCGACCCGTATAATATACATATGATTAGTGTTGGTTAAGTTACGAGCTGCACTGGTAATTCGATAATTCGTTAAATATTATTGTTGCATCGGATATTAAAGTGCTCGTGTTGTAGTGTTCATGTTTAATACATGAACTTTTGTTTAAAAAAAGACAAAGAAAGTGGAATACCAGTATAACTGCTTTATTAGTCCTTTTTCTTCGTATTTATTTGGTATATTTGATAAATTAGTACACAATTAGTAGATACGAGTAGAATAATAAAAAAAATTAAGTACTAAGGAATAGGAAGATCACCCATTACTCACGACCATAACGTGAAGTAGTATTATTTCCTAAATATTTTGTTTGGTAGACTTTTTATTTAGGTTTTTCCTTGGCATTTTTTTTCACCCAAAATATGTCTTCAGTCCTTAAATTAGAATTTTAAATTATCATTATCAATAATAGAAATAATGAATAGTTATTACGTACACTGGTATAGTTTATTCGCAAAGTATATAAAAAAAAAAAGAAGTCAATCAAGCAATCAATTTATAAAAAAGGCAGATATGGCATGAATTATTTAAAAATCTACAAAGGAGACATTAACTAAAAAATATTGGGAACCATAGGTTAGATCACAATTTTAGGAGACTTTGAAGACCCCGAGTACTTTTGACAGGTGCTTATTAATTTATGATCGACTGCAGTACAGCATTTAATTGTGATTATAATAATACATTTATAAAATTAAACATCAGTACTGTGACAATTAACGCAGAAAATATTCTAACGCACTTTTTGACAGCAATCATATAAATCACGAACTGATATCATTATTATGGTTTAATATAACACATACGGTTTGAATATTATTCGACAATGTTATAACTTAATCTACTAATTTTTATTACAGTACTTAAATATAATAAGAAAATCTTAAATGGGATTGATATGATAAACGAGCGTCGCGTCGTGGTCATAATAAATGCTCATGTCAAACTTTTGTTTGCCTAATTAAAATACATTTACTTAGGTACGAAATAAAAAAACCATGTAGTTGTTGTATACAATTGTCCACGTTTATTAAACCTTAATAATGAGATTTTTTTTAATTGGCTACGTTTTTTTAAAAGGTTCTTAGAGTATATAAAGCTTTAATTAAAAGGGATGTGGTTACATTATACATGTGTAATACGTATTTAGTATTTCCCCGAGCAATGTGCACATAACATGTATGTTTAATTTCGATTTCTGGTTTATATGTAGTATAGCATAGTGAAGCAATGTACTATAGTATTAATCATTTCGTTATAAGACACCATTTCATTTTTAATGTTTTAATCATTAATTAAATAAACTATGTTAATACCATATGATTGAAATTAATGTTTAAATACTACTACACTACTATTTTATCTACATGACCAAATAATGAGAAATTATATCGTTATAATATTTGATACTCAAAATAAAAACATTTCCACTTTATATTCTCAAATAATCAGCCACATATTTTCAAGCTAACTTAATATAAAAATTACTGCTCGGTGGGATTACATATGTAGTACGTAGAATTATAATCAATGTTATTTATATCAGTTAACCTTGATATATGTTCATAATCATTGGATGAAATAAATTCATATTTTAAGCTATAAAAATGTATAATACATTTAGTATTAATTAACCTAAGTATCGCAAAAAAATGTAAATAAATTATATTTATGAAGTAATTAAAATTTTAAATTTAATAAAAAATCAACTGATATTTTTTAGCATATTTTTAATTTTTCTTCCACATAAAAATAAAATATTCAAAAAAAATACAAGAAAAAGTTATCGAAAATTCTACATTATGTAAATATTTATTGGTAACCGTTATAATTTAATTTAGGTAGTAGTATTAATTTGGAACAAAGATGCAAAATTAAGTTCACCTTAAGCCTAATGCAATCTACTTAATGATTTATGAAAAATAATGTAAGAAAAAAAGTCGAAGAAAGAATTAATGGGTTAGACCGATGAATATAGAATTTACTTTAATTATAAATTCAGAAATAAATAAATTTGCATTTTTCCTTTCTGTAATTATTAATATTATAATTCTTCTGTAGTTATATTAAGTAAGCAATTAATAATATATAAGTAAGGAGAAAAAAATGCTTTTAAAATAAATATTTTTACGTTTTAAATACATTAAGAGCTATTATATGGTATGAGGTACTTAAGAATTAAACTATGATGGGTTCGCAGTATAGCCTTTATTGATTTTAAATATTATTTTGTTAAATATCAACACGAAAAATGATTCAAATTCTCAGATATTGACGCCAACGACTTTATAAAATTATATAATTCTAAAATGAAAACGATGTCGTTAAGTCGATTAGTTATAATACTAAAAAACCGGTGTCTAGAAAAGAGTAAGTCTGGCAGTAATTATTATTATGCCTGTTCTTATTAAATAACTCATCTGTAAATATGTTTAAAAACGTTCTAGAAAACGTACAAATAATATTTAATATACGAAAAATACTCTGTATTATATTAATCAAAATCCACTAGAAGAATCACAATGATTATATAATAATAAAGTGCACCAACATTGTTTGAAATATGATAAACAAAAAGATATTTAATTTTTCGCAAGAATTTTAGTCTGTGTACGAAACTATAAGAATGAAAAATGTAATTAATAAGTCCTAGTGGGAGGCCGCATAGTATTTAATATAATGTAATTTGATCCATAGAAACGTATTGGGAATTCGTAATATAAAACAATAAAATAAAACAAAAATTCTGATAAAACTCAATAAAACTACTTATGTTAATTCGAAATGCATGACCATTTTTATGCCGTATGCACAGAAAATTCCATAGATATATTTTCCATCGAAGTGTCGATATTATTCTATATTATAAAGAGAAATAAAAAAACACGAACTCCACGCTATTATAATAATTATTATTATTATTATTCATTATTACGTACAAAAAAATATAATAAAGCAACGGAAAAGTGGCCTATACTCTTTCAACGAGATAAATATTTCATTTCGAAGGATGTTTAGATAACCTGCATCTATCTGCTCCATCTTGCTTTCAATGTGCATCTTCCTTACTCTCTCACCCTTTCACATATACCAATTCCAATTAACACTATCAATTAGACGTAACCTGAATACGCTGGCATCAGGTTAGGTTAGGTTAGGTTAGGGTTAGGGTTAACCTAAGCTGGCATCATACCACTCATATAATTACGAAAATATAAAGTGATCGGCTTTCATTACGTTAATAAAAAACAGTGTTAACGAACATCAGTTATCAGTATGATAACGAACTTTGATGGTGAACAAAAAGTGTATTGCAGGCACTGTTAGCACTGGGAATCCAAACTTGGTGTTTATTTTTATTACACAAACCGATAACAATGATTTTCGATTATGAGTTCGTGCGTAAACGACTTTCAGGTGAGATTTTCCTACGTCCGTGAAGTTGGCCCCCCCCACTTTGTCTTATCGAATTCAAACCTTCACCAATATTTTGGAACTAATTTGGAACTATTTGGAACCAATTTTTTATAATTTGGAACTTCACCCTTTTCTCGAAATAAGAAATTTTCGGTT
>NW_020272857.1:787846-820310 GCF_003268045.1 Sipha flava | reverse complement strand
GGGGGGAGCTGCGAGAAGTTATTCCCCTCCAACCTAAAAACTTTTTTTACGGGAAAAGGGTGAAGTTCCAAATTCTAAAAACTTGGTTCCAAATAGTTCCAAATTAGTTCCAAAATATTGGTAAAGGTTTGAAGTCGATAGGACAAAGTGGGGGGGCTGCGTGAAGTTGGCCCCCCCAACCGAAAATCTCTTATTTCGAGAAAAGGGTGAAGTTCCAAATTATAAAAAGTTGGTTCCAAATAGTTCCAAATTAGTTCCAAAATATTGGTGAAGGTTTGAATTCGATAGGACAAAGTAGGGGGGCCAACTTCACGGACGTGATTTTCCTACCTGTTGAGGGGCTAAACGTTCATTCCATTTCGACGTAGAAATAATTTGGAAATTTATTTCGGCAGAATAAGATCCGTGGGTTAACACGTTATTTGTCAAATGTTGTAACCATGGCCCGTTTGAATGGACAACGATATTCGATCAGTTAAAACTACTCCGAAATACTTTTGATCGGGCGCAACACTTTAACATGTCCAAATTGTATGGATTGCAATTGAATTCTTAATAGGATTTTTATTTCTTACTTTTTTCTTATTCTTTTTTTTTATTACTTACGTTAAGATATTAACGTATATATAATGTAAAGGTTCTAACATGGGCCTGAGGTGACGGGATTAATCTGGAAATTAGATCTAGGAAATCAATTAATCTCTAGCGTTGTCTCGCCGTTGCTGTGTGTTCACAGGTGCCCGGAACTAAACGCATGCATCAGCTCGGATTTCTGGTGTGACGGCGTACTGCACTGCCCGATGGGCTTCGACGAGGACCCGATCAACTGCGCGGACCGGAACGCCATGAACCTGACGTACGTGAGCGTCCTGGGCGGCACGGCCGTGCTGCTGTTCACGGTCACGGTTTTGGCCGCTGTAGTGTGCTTGCGGTGCAAAGCGTCCCGGTCGCAGCGGGACGCGGACGGCCGGCGACGTGCGCCGCACAAGACTCCGGCCGCGGCTGACCCAATGTCCGTTGAACGCGTGCACTTCGACAAACGGTTCCTGGAACCGAACGGTGACGGTGCGGGCGACGTGCTCGGCAAACGGTACCCGTCGTCCTCGGACGACCTGTACCTGGAGTGCAAGGACAGCATGTGTTGACAAAACGACGACGACGACGACGACGACGACTGCGAACGCGTTCGTGTCGAGACGACCGTCTGAGCCGGTCGGACCCTGCCACGGGCTCGGCTCCAGACCCTGTCACGGAGGTCCCGCCAAACTCTGTCGCTGTTCCCATTGGGCCCCACCGGCCGCTTGATCCAATCTCGATCGGTCGCATCATCGCGCGTTGGACGTGTTTTGCTACGTACACGTGTGTATCGCCAATGAAACCGTTTCATTTTTTTTCCGTTGGAATACATGACGTCGGTCTGTCCGCGCGTACGTGTAAAGTACGTCGCACCCGTGTCGACCGGCCGGACCCCTCTTCCGACCGTTTATACGACTTTTGTAACGACCGATACACAGGTATTACACACGTAATATATCTTCTAGTACATGCACATGCGACGGATCGAAATTATTGTAACACGAAATCGAAATCGGACCTTTTCAGCCCCCTGACCATTCCACCGTATGTTCTATCAAATTACAGTCATTTTCGACTTCCTCCCCGCCAGGTGTTAGTAATTAATTATATATACCTAATATATGTTAGGGTAAATAATTTGTATACATAAATGTATGAGCAACGTCCACGTGTCTGCAGGACGTCTCGTACAAGATTGTTGTACGTGTTGATATTATTTTTCTTTATCCTCGAGACCACGATTTATAGCCAACTTTCACCAAAAACTACTTTGCGTACTCGGCTATTCGAAATCGTTCTATTACTCGAAAAAATAATGATACTATATATATTATAATTACTTGATTTTCTAAGTAGAATTTTAATATTGTAATAAAAATGAATTTATGATAAATTTAAGCTACTCTCATCTGAAACGCCCTATCATTAAACGTTATGGGAAAATGTAAAAACTTAAGTTATTAACATCAAAAACAAAATCTGATTCAGGTCTTAAAAAGTTTTTGAAAATGGTCAGGTCTCCTTTAAGACCTGACTTTTGACTATAAATTGTAATGTTAAGTTTTGTTTTATATTATTATAATTTTCGAATTTCTTGTTATTAATTAAGCGGTAAAATAATGTTAATATTATTATTGTATTACTTACATAAACAGCGGTAAGAGATGTGTCCCTTCTTCTAATATTCACTATTAAATCCACACCAACAATATTTAGTTTTTTATCAGCCTTTTATTTAGTGGATTTCTTTTAACCAAACTTTCGAGTATGAATCTTTTTGAATATTGATCGACATACCAAAATATATAAAACATCACATCTCGAGCAACAACACAAACTTGCCAAGAATGCGAAACATTTTAACGCCTCGTATTTATTAAAATAATAAACTAAAATGTAATACAAAATGTTCTAATAACATGCCCCTTGTAAATAATTTCTATTCAAAACCTATGAGTTGGTAACTTTCATACGTTCGATGAACAATATTTGTAATAATAATAAATAATATCTAGATAATAATCATTTATGAAAACATATGGAATGTAAATCTAACGTAAACAGATTACTATTGTTCATGTTAAATCATTAGAATCTATACTATATTTAATTTTTACTAAATTTATTTTATTTTTATTTTTTTTTTTTTTTTTATTATTGGTTTAATTGTTAATTAGTGTCAGCATAAAATTAAAAAATTAATATTAATCACATAATAATTTGATGTGGACATATATATATATATATATAGGTACCCATCTAATAGCGTGATCTCGTGTATTCGTTTTACTATAACTTAAGATACTCAAAATGACTGAATAATTCATTCATACGTTTATTAATTTATGGAAATCTATGAATTTGTTGTTAATGACTTTGTTACCTATGTTTAAATAATTTACCTAATTTTGAGTTATCACAGAATAATACAAAAATAAATTAAGAAATATTTACCAGTATTATCGTAGATAAAATATAGCTTCCCGCAAACTAAAACAACGATATATTATTGTTGCAACTGTTAATAAATCAAAACAATAATAATTATTTAACTCTCATTAGAATATATTTATACCATACCTATATTATTATATTTTCTGTCTCTTAGTACTTATACATTATGTAATTATGAAGATGTATTATGAATAAATAAACATAATCAATTTTCTATCATATTTTAATTTGTAAGTCAAATTTGAATTAGATCCAAAATAATTTTAAGAAGAACGTCTAAGAATTAATGTACAGTTTATTATAAATTGCTTATAACATCATTACACAACTATCGATATAGTTCATTATGTATTCGCTTGCCGTTCTTTGTGTTTGCAATAATTATAAGATTAATAAAATTTGTTTATATAATATTAATTTTAAAAAAAAGTTATAACAATTAATATCTTCCTAATTTTATTATTCTCGTCGGAATTTCTAAACCTACCGTTTTTTAACTGTATAAAGCCATGTTTGTATAATCTTGTGCCACTCTGATGTTACCATATTATAATAATTATGTAAAAAAAAATTACAATTTTTGTTTTCAAGCTATATATTATATTCACTATATTATTATTCTGGACCTTTGTAAATACGGACATGTGCTCATTAAAAATAAATGGTAAAATATAAATTATTGGTTTTTCATTATAAAATCAGTGGTATAGTAACATTTTAATTTTAATTTATGGTTATAACTAATAACCATTAAGATAGACGTAAAAATAATTAAAAACCTTCAACTCAAAAAAAAAATTTTCTTCGCTATAATCAGACAGTTTAATTAAAAAAAAATAATATGAAGCGTAATCAACTCAGTGACACTTTATCGAGAAGCACGACACGGGGAAATCGACTTAATGTTCTACTGCGTTTCACTACTTTTAAATTAATCCTTTCCAATGACTCAGTCATTTATGTCATAAAAATAATAAAAGCGTTCAACTAAAACATATTACCTAAATAATTTTCAATCGTAAATCTATTGATCGACGATAACAAGTGATAATCTTGATTTAACTCTATTATTTATCATCATGAAATTTATTGGAGACTATAGATTCCAAAAGCGTTTAATCAACTGTCTCTAGTAATTAGAATAAATAAACCAACATCTAATACTATGTAAAAAAAAATAAGTAGTACTAAGTCTACAAAATCAAGAACTTACATAAAATGATTAAAAAAAATAAATGATTAACTATTATACAAATAATTTATTCTTCATTATTATTCATTATTCCATAATGATTATTTTAATTAAATTAAATCTGCATAAATATTATATAAATTATAAAACCAATTATTTGTTGTTATAATTTAAAATTATTTAAATATTTATAGTTGCAATAAATATTATAAAATTAAAAGTTCTCTATATGCTTAGAAAATGAATCAAAACATTTCGTACTAAAAACGTAACATTAAATACGGCCTGATCTGCAAAATAACCTATTATTTATAACATGAATTGGATGATTTTAAATTCATAATCATGTTTATGTTAACAACGTGAGTATGAGATTCGTTCCGCAGACTATTGAAGAAGGAAGTTTATGGCCAAATTTAGTTGAACTGTTCAACGATTTTATCAAAATTATTCAAGTGTCAACAAAAAAATATAAATCTAAACAGGAGCGGTAAGTTTAACATATTCATTGATAGACAGGAGCCCCGCATGCTGTTGACTGAAGCGCCTTCATCAAACTTACTGAGCAAATCAATCAAAATATATCGTATAACCTAATAATTAGGGCTCGGAAGTTGATGACCTTGAAAACATTAAAAAATTATCTACAAAAAAAGATGCAAATATAACATAAAAAATGAAAAAAAATGTCCTTAAAAATTACCTAAAAAAATTACAACAATTTGGTTTAAATTAATAAAAATACATTTTTTTAAATTGTTTACTCTATTTTACTGTAATATTCTATATAAATTTATCAAAACTTACAAATTACTCAAAATAAGACTTAAAAATTACAAAAAATGTCCTTAAAATATGAAATTAAAAAATTACAAATATTTGTTTTATAAATTTATTAAAGCTTACAAATTACTCAAAAATCAAAATAATTGCATTGTGCAATTAGAGCGTATTTGATGTTATCAAAAATAAATGAACGACGATTATCTGTTTATAAATATTTATACTTGGAAAAACTTCTCTCCACGTCCATTGAAGTGATTGAGAGGCACAGACAAACACTAACCGGCATTTTAATTTTCGTCATTTCGAAAATATTATGAACAAAATAATAAAATCTAGATATAATAGGTATTATTTACTATAATATGACAACGAAGCGATGACTGTAATCGACAAGATAAATTCGGATATTAATCGAATATTAAGAAAAAATAATAAAATGTAGGTATAATAATAGTCACTACAATACGACAACTACGAATGTAATCGGCGAGATAAAATCGGACAAGTATTACGTTATTAGCATAATGGTCGACAAGAAAGGATAAGAAGTGAACTAATATGAAATCAGTAAAAATGACGAAAAATGTCAAAAAATTATTTCAAATGTAATAAACACCAAAAAATGCAAAATAAATATTAGTTTTTCGGATTCACGTACTAATGAAACACATTTGTGGCCAGGAGAGCATTGTCTAAAAAATTCCAAAAAAAAAATGCAAAGTGCATCAATTTCTAAGCCCTACTAATAACCGACCCGATACGATGTGTCCCGAAACTATTTTACTCGATGAGTATAAGTCTCAATGAGAATATAATAAAAAAATGTACGTACTTTAATACACCCTACAGTCGTGGAAAAAAATACTGCACTTCACAAAAAAACAAATATATATGAATACATTCTAAAATATATTTTACTTGGATTTTTAATACGAGTATATGGTTCTTTCCAAAGAATACTTTTACGGTTAAGCAAATCGATACATTTTCAACCGCCTTATCGACTGATCTATCTGTGTAATAGACGTTACAATTCTTTCTAAATATTTCATAACCCTCTGTGCAAATTGTAGGATTTCAAAGGTATTTACTTATATTTATGTAATCCATCTCCCCCTTAATTATCTGGCCTTTGACGCGTAGATATTTTACAGGATAAAAAATAAAAGACTACACATTCCCAAAGTGTGTGCCCTCGCAGTAAACTAAAGCGTGAAGGTGGACAGTAAAAACAAAAAATATGGTACACAAATCAAATTAACCGTTATTGTTTTTGGCGTAGAAGCGCTGCTTTTTGTGCACACGCATACACTTTACGACGGCGTACGCGTTTATTACACAATATAATATATTATTTATAAATTACGTGTCTATATTATGCACAATGCCACAGGAACAATTATAATATTATAGTTGGGAGTACCATCGTCGTCATCGTCATCCTCATCGTCGTAGGCATAGTCCTCGTAGTTGTTCCAGTTGAATACGCGTGTAGTATATTTGGGAAAACGCCGATGCTGTGGTTAGTCGCGATGCGTTTTACAGGTCGGTGAACACTGCCATGTACCTCACCCACCCAGGCACATCTCCGCAATCCTCGTGACGTAATTATTATAAGTT
Source organism: Sipha flava (assembly GCF_003268045.1). Taxonomy (NCBI): domain Eukaryota; kingdom Metazoa; phylum Arthropoda; class Insecta; order Hemiptera; family Aphididae; genus Sipha; species Sipha flava. Next base: position 813,682 of record NW_020272857.1, on the reverse strand, counting down.
TCTCCACCCTCGTCTCCTCTGTTAACCCGTAACGTCCGTCGCCTTTTGTCCTTGCTTAATATACTAATTGCTAAACCGAGTATACATAGGTAAGGTAGACAGGCGAATGTGTAGGCGCGTGCTAGTGCGTATGTGCACGAGTATGAGAATACTTGCGTATGTGTGCGTGAATACTTTACTGCGGCAGCACGTTGCTGTAGATTCCCTTGAGAGAGGCTAACGACGACGACGAGTATACAGTACGATTATCATAAATTCACCCTCACTAACACGAAGGTTGTAAGCCAACAGGGGGTGTGCCTAGGTCCAGGGGTAGTAGCTAAACAATTGTCGTCGTAGTCTCCCGTGAGGATTTCAGGTGCCAAATATTCCCTCGCATCCGCAACCGTTTAATAGATCAGCTTCTTGCTGTTAATACTGCTGCTGCCGAATCCTTCTTTCTTGTAGTTTATTAGTTTCTTAATAATTTAATGTCTTAATAATTTCTCGTTTTTTATCCTTAATTTCTATCTCGTTTCGTCCTACAACAATTTTCAATGGTTAAGAAAATCGACCGATTAGCTATTAGGTCGAAAATGATTTCAACCATGTCATTGACTTGTAAATTATCATGATGGTATTATAATTACTACTATCACAGTCATAATTTTATAAAACCCAATACATAATACACCAAATAACTTAGAGACATACCTACTAAATAATATACATTATTATGGTACATATATCTCGAATAATTCTATGAAACATAAAGACTATAATACTATATAACATAATGTAAATTTAAACTTCAATAGTTTTAAATGTATTAATTATTTTACCTTATCTGACTGAAATAAAATAGTTCATAGTTGCTGATCTAATTAATACCTGTGATTATTTCACCGACTTGAATAATTTGTGCTATTTACATATTGTTTCTGAATCAACCCAATTCTACAAACAATAAAGATTACTGTCGTTTTCAAAACGTATCTTAAGAAAATTAAAAAATTTTAAACCACTAATCCTGTTACACGTGTGGCGATCTATAGTTATAATTTTATACAAATATTATTCTCCCATAAATTAATATATAATATAATGTATTTAATTATTCTAGTGTAATATAACTGTTTAATCTTTACTCAACAATTATTATTAATCATCTGAAAGTACCAGAGACTAAACATTTTATAATTGTATTCTGTTTACAAATCACGTACTATACCATAATCGTTCCTACTGATTTATCTATATAAGTAATTAAAGATCTCTAAGTTTTCTACGTCTTGGCTTTAAGCATCTCTTTAAATCTACATTCATTCTGTACCAATTATAAAACTCAATTAAGTAATTACTACTAATATAGTATAATTTATAGTTGCTACTATTAATACTAAGTAGTCGTTTTACTCCAGTCAATTTACCGCATTATACTTGACGAAAAAAACTTTTGTTGTTTTAAGTATATTAAGCATTAACTCTGATAATAAATTGTATTAAAAATATTTTTTGCATGAAATTCAAAATGTTTAAAAATTATGATTACAATGTAATTTTTTTCGAATATTATTCTATCGTGAAATCATTAGACAATGAGTATCAAATAATAATTACATTTACAACAATGTAACAAAATTAATGTTCAATAATATAATTAATTTATCAGTGAAATATACATTGTTCATGAATAGGGAACGGGTTTATATGTAAATGCATATTTTTTTTAAAACGAGATATTTAAGATTAGATAAGAAATCATGAAGATTTAAATCATTCCTATTAATATGATACTACTTTTATTTTATATATTTTTACATATTTTAGTATAATTTCCTATTTTTACATATTACATTAATTTGAAAATATGTTTAAACATATTTTATCATTTCATCATTCATACGTCTTCTTCGTACGAAAATACAAGAAATTATTTCAAATTTAGATCCAGTAACTTCTCTCGCTATTAGAAAAGCTCAAAATATTATGCAAAATGAAACATTGAAAACTTATTTAATTTTCATCTCAGTGAATTTTAGTTTTATAACACATACATTTACAAAATTAGAAACAAAAATATGTCCTTAAATGATAGTATGAAAATTGTCGAATCAATGATTAAAAAATTAAAACTCGTAAGCGGACCAATAGGAGATATTGTAAAAAAGAAAATTCATGCTGTTACAGAAAAAAATTCCAGGCTATATTGATTTTAAATCAATCAATGACAAAATAAGTGGCGGACACCCTTCTAAAAATTTAGAATTATCGCCTTCTGATATTATGCGCTTCAAATATGCTTCAGTCAACTGATGTAGGTTGATGTGGAACGATCATTTAGCCGTTTTAAAAATATTTTCAGAACTAATAGGCGGCATTTATTATTTGATAATTTAAAAGATATTGTATAATGCAATGCAACAAATCATTTTGATAATTTAATAATTATAATTTTTTTCCTACATATTTGGATGTTTTTAGCACATATTTTATAAATCATACTTATATACGTACATATTTCTGTATTTTTATTACATATAAATCCGTTTCCTATTCATAAATAATGTGGAAATTTCAGCCGGCTCAAACATTGAAATAGAATGACCGGTCAGAGTAAACCATCACCACTAACATTTTTTTTTTTTTAGGTTTCTGGGTACTGTTTTACTACAACTGCAGGTTAAAGAAAGCTATCCCACTTTAACCGTAACAAACAAGTGCATCATTTATTTTTTAAACAATGCACTATTACTCAATTTGTTTCAATTGTTAAGCTTTTGTCAATTTTCATTTATCAAAACAAATATCTTAAGTTCGTAAAAATAACAACAACACTATAGGTAGGTATAAAATAAAATAATAGTTTAATAGAAAATCTTGCCACCGTTGTTTAATGTTTAAAAATGTATTATACTCATATATATGTGAATTTGTTACTTGAAACAATTTTCTAATAAAATATAACTTAATTAATAAATTAACTCTATAAATTTACCTATATACTGTAACAAATAAACTAAAAATTAATACAACTTGAAGTTTTTTATTTATTTTTCTATTCCAACACTATTCTTTCATATGTCAGAGAAAATGTAAGACAAATTCAAGTTATAAGCATGGGATAAGTTGATAATGCACAAAAGATAGTTATAATATTTTATTACAATAATAAGTTGAAAATTATTAATGGTGAGAAGTTTATAATTCCATTTGAGCACGGTTTTTGTTTGTTAACTATTTTTAGTTTACCATAAAATATTATTTAGGATTTTCTAAAACTACATTCAACTTCCGTTTGAAAAATTATTAACAAACGATATTTTTATTTAAGGAGCCTCGCTACTGCTATTATTTAAGGGGCACATATAGGCAATTTCTAATCTCGTCGTAGCCGTCCAGGATATTTGTGTTAGTTGTAAATGATTGTTAGTGTGAGTACAATTCAATGGGGGTACCGCTCTCCCTTCCATACCATCAGGTAGTCACTAGTCGTAATCATATTATTATAATCGGTGTCCCGTACTCGCGTGTTGAATGGCTTCGGAGAATTCGGACGTTTTGTATTTTTAATTACTGTAGCTGCAGATACACGGCCTTGGTATGATCTATTCATGGCAAAATTAACTCTTTTTCCACCAATTAATTTAGCGATAATACCGTTCAGCGATTCAACGACATTGCTGTCAACGTTGTGCATTAGAATGCGACTCTGTCTGGCCAAATAACGAACAGGCTGCATTAAATTATAATAAAATAGTGAATCTGTAGCTTTAATTTTTTCTAAATAATTAATCGTATTTACTTTGTTGCAAAAATAAGACGGATATTTAGTATGTTGTCCAAAAACGTGGTCAACTGAGTTCAAAATATTGTTTCGTAAATCGCTATCATTATCTTTATTTTTTCTTCTGAATTGTATCGCGGAAACTATTCCTTTACGCATTCTTAAAATATTATTTTGTAGTAATTTTCTATTTTCCAATTTCCCTGCTTGTTTTTTTGAAGCGATTTCTCTCATTTTCTTACAAAAATTTCTCAATAAATGATTTTTTACATTCAATTTTTTCTACTGTACGATTTTTGTATGGTCGTGCTTCCAAAATTTTTTTATAAACACTGCTATCACCATCAGCAATTAACTTGTGGTATCTAATCCCATACATACGTTCACTTTCTTTGAATCCATTAACAACAACTGCAGCCTCCATTGCTGACGATCCATCGGACGATTTCCAATTCTTATAACACTCATGATCTTTAACTTTATTTCCAATTTTCATTCTAGCACAAGTTGCACAAAACTTATTTTTTACATCCATATACAACACTTTTTTTGTACGATATCCAACGATTGCAGCCTAAAAATATATATGATGGAAAAATAAATATAAATATATATAAATATTCGCAATGAATGATGAAAATGAATATGTTATTATTTTAGATTCTGAGCGGAGCGATGAATGTATTGATTTTACAATGTGTGTTTTTATTTTTATTTTTATTTCTACCTATGTACACGATAAGTAGTTGAAATAATGCTTCGATTTTCCACTTCAGTATCTCGTTTGATGGGAAAGTAAATCTAGTTAGTGCATTAGGGAGATCAAAAAAAAAAAAAAAATTGGGAACTCGCTCTGCTGTATAGTAAAGGTAGAGTGGACCTTGGTCACAGAGTAGGTCACTATAATGGATGAATTAAATTTGAATGCAATGATAGGTATCATTGTATACGAAACACGATTCTGAACGGAGACGATTTGTAAGTCTAGGATATTTTATTTATTTATTTTATATCTAAAACTGTTTGATACAAAATCTTTCGTGAATTTTTAAATTTTTAGTATCGTAAACATTTAAAATTTAGACGCTCGTAAAAATTTTTTAATTGACTTACGCTCGATTTTGTTTTTCGCGGCGCGTTTGAAAATTATTAAAAAATTTTCACTTTTAACCCCTCAAAGTACAATATACATTTACTTTGCTACCTAAAACCACGCCTAATTTGTAAGATTGAAGCACTATTACTGCTCCAAATTTTGTCCCCAGGCACAAAAAAAAATTAAAAAAAAACACACATCATTGTAAAATTAATATATTCATCACTCCGTTCAGAATCTAAAACTACAAGTAGTTTTCAAAAGCGTCGGGAAAACCGGGAATTTTTACGCAAAATCGATATTTCTTTAGTACTTGAAACTTTTAAAATATAATATTATATTTTATACACTCAATGACATTTTTAACTGCATTTTACAATGATTTGATATCATTGAATTCAAAATATTTTTACTACTGATATTTTTATTGATGATTTATTATTTCATTTGTTTACGTCCATTTGTCTTAGATCGATTAAAAAAATGTATTGGCAACTACTTACCATTCCAGAAAGTGAATTATATATGGTTCTATAAGATCTTTTGTACCAGCTTCCATCTGCTACCACTGTAATCAAAGGCATACCATCGGCGTCAATATCTCCTTCTTTTATGGCTAACTCTGCCTCGACTTTAGCTGCTTCTTTCATTGTTTGAATCGCAGCCTTCTCATAACTATTACAAACAAGTTTGTGTTCAATTTGATATGTATTTTGACTCATTGTTGGTATTTTCATGGTACACATAATTTCTTCCGACTGAAATCACCTCCAATATTCATAACACCTGCTACCGCTGATGTATTAATGTTCATTAATTCTTCACTTTCCGTTGATATGAATTTTTTTATATTATACATCGAACATTTGAAATGGAAAATAGATTTAAATCCAAATTTTCTTTCTCCAATTAAAATCAGATTTTTAAATCCACAACCAAATGGTTCATGATTGTCTAAATTTTTAATTTCATTGAATAAATGTGATATATTTACAATTCTTCTACCAGTTAGATTGATTTCCATCGAATCATTTTTTTCTGTCCTAGTATAAGCTTCATCAACAACTCTGATTGGTGGTAAACTAGTTACTGAATACTTAAGTAATAATGAAGTGGACGGTGTTTGGCCAATATAAGGAGATGACGTAACTAACACTTTTTTATTAGAGCTTATGTACGAATTTTCATCGAGTTCACAATTTAATGGTAAAGCTAAATCCATATCACTTGAAGAAAGAGGATAAGAAATGTTCACATGTGACCTATTGTCTCTGATACTTACAGTAATCAATGACTCAGAAGGGATTCTATTTTTGTAAATAATAAAAAAATAATAATAGTAATAATAATTTTAATATTTGTATATATTTAAAAACTTACTGTGTTTCATCTCTATTATTTCTATTATTTTGGTTCATAGTATGGTGGTCTCTTATTCCCTTTATGAAACCTTTGTGTTTTTTTCTTTTCGATAAAGGAACTTTAGTTTTCATTTTATATTTGGAATTCATTTTTTTAATTACAATAACTAAATAGCCTTTACAGAAAGAAAGCTGAATAGTGACTGAATAATCAATTCAAAATTGAAATACAGAACGATAGTAAATTATAATAACATCTAATGTAGGTGTATAATATTAATATTAGGGCGCGGAAATATAAGTAATTGCTAACATTATTATAGGATACCACGAAATAACGTATCCAATTGTATTACACTGTTTAGGTTTATTTAGCTAGACGCGGTGCGATAACGGTACGGGGGGCTCTCGCACGCACTCGCACGCATATGTCATCAAGTAATATCGTGATCGCAAAAAAAAATGTTTATTTTTCATTCCAACATACGTTTCTAATTCCAACGATATGTGTCGACAATTATCACGATTTTCATTCTGAAAAAATATTTGGATGCTCCGTAATATATACGAGGGATCGATCGAGGCACATTTTAAAAATTGTATTTAGTTAATTAAATATTTAAGTTTGAAATTTTGTATTTTTTTTGTATTTACAACAATATTTATTGCAATTCAAACAAAAAAATTAAGAATGTGGCTCGATCGTTCCCTTATACATATTACAGAGCATCCGAATATTTTTTCAGAATAAAAATCGTGATAATTTTCGACACGTAGCGTTGGAATTAGAAACAGTAGTTTTTGTTAAAAAAAAGACGTGGTGGTGAGGCCCCTTAAATGTAAAAACTCTTAGTAAATAAATTCTGTTTAAATATCATATTTTACTGTTGGTGATAAGTTATTTTACCGTTTATAATTTAAAAGTAAAAACTGTTAAAAAAGACAGTAAACAATTTAAAAATCCAAATCTCCAATTACTTAGAACCATATTATTTGTCAAAAAATAAACATGATATTTAAAATATAATTTTAATTATATTCAAACCATTTTGTTCATGCTTGTATTATTTAAAAAAAAAAAAAGGGAGAAATAGATTCCGGTTGTGCAATGTAATTAAGTTTATAACAAAACAAATGTTCACCGTTTAAACAATCCTCGTTATTCGGCTTTCTCGTGATGCGTATAATACATGTTTATCTGACGATTCGTGTAGAAACATACAACAACTGAGATGCGGGACGTGTCGATAGTCATCTAGAACTGAATAGTCTCTGTGAACTCGACCTAAAATGAATAACGAAAAGGATCTGGTGAGAATCATCGTCGAGTGATATAATTCGGGGAATTGCCCATGGGCAACTGAAATAAGTAATAAAACAAATATAAGTTATTCTTATTATTTTCAAATACAAAGCAGATAGTAAATAATGTTTCTGAGTCTTGTTTTCTGTGCAAACAAAGTAAATTGGAAAATAATAAAAACCCTCTGCATTAATGGTAACTGTATAGAACTATAAAAATAATAATGACGCAAAATAAATATGGAAATAAACTATCACTATCGATATAAAATTTTTGTCCACTATAACTACTGGTGTTGTGTAAAAGGATAATAGATTTTTATTATTCTAATTTGACGTACGACTACAATTTTACAGATACTTATTGGTTTTTAAATGACAGACTTAAATAATCGGTAATAATATATATATATATATATATATATAAAAATATTATCACTTATTGACGATTTATTATACACTGTCTATATTGTAATCACGTTATTGAACATTTTGTTCTCGTCGAACCTTCGTAGATATTATATAGGCACTTGAAAACCATCAGTTGATTGCCACTTCAAGCCATTTTCTCAGTGTTTTAACCACGGCAGCAATGAGTTGCACTTTATAAAATAAGTTCTAAAATGTTTTATAACTTGGTAAATGAAGTTATGATGATTGAAGAAAATTAAATAAGTAAAAACTTACTTATAAAATAAATAACCATTTAAATGTATATACGAATGTTCAATTCTCGTGTCTCTTAGTCGATCAGTTAAATGTTTACAGTAATAAGTTGTATGATTCTAAATGTCGATATATTGCCTTTAAATATAATTTGGTGTTCAACCAATGTAGTATGACATCGTTTAACATTATGATATGATAACATCTTATGACAACGGTGAAAATAAATAAAACCGTTTTGATTTTGCGGATACATTATTAATTGAATACTTTGAGAAAGTTGTCAAATGAATCTACAATAAACAAACCGAAATGTATTTTATCTTAAAATTGGAAAACTCGTGAGGTAAAAACGAGAATGTTTTTTTTATGAAACGCAAAGAAAATACAACCGACAAGTGTGTGTTGGGCTGGTAAAACGTAGTCCCGTGAGATTCAAAAACCAATCGGAAAGGTAAACGACGATTTGGAAATCGGTGGAAATGTTTCTGATGGAAACTAAATCAATATTACGAGGACTTTTGTAGTTTTATTCTTTTCGGCATATACAAAATATAACACGTGCAGTCCCTCATTCCTTAGGCAAAAACACGATTTCTGTTTGCCAGTAAATATCATTTTTTCCTCTCCGTCCCTGCGTTTCGTACGTCCAGAAATAAACAAGATTCGCTCGGCGGCAGGGTTAATGTTTATACAATGAAAACCAGAGCCATCCAACGGAATGGTGTGCAAACAAGCAAAACCCAAACAAAGTAGCCGTCGTAGCACGACCAGCGAATCGGTATTATTGTAATATTATTATTATTGTTATTTATCGTCGGGCCGGAACAATCGAGACGGTAGCCCTCGAAAAGGTAGACGGACGAGCGGGACAGCGAATGAGAGCCGAAAGTGTGTCCGGAACGTGTCGATCACGTTGGAACCGACCGTAATCTTAGGTTTAAAATTGTCGGAAAATTACGCGACCGGCCTGATGGGAAAGCACGACGCGACATCGTTGCTCTCGCGAAGGGAGATTTATTCCCTCGCCCGGATACCATTGCGGGCGCGATCATCGATCGCAGGGACGTGTCCGGTACGCCTCGTGCGATTTCCTCGTCGTCAAGCGAAAATCGTTCGTGCCGAATGAACGTTCTCAAGGTCTCGGTTGTTCTACACGACGGACGAACGACTATTGGACCGGTCGTGGCCGTCGTCCAAGTGTTGCGATAATGGTGTGCGACAGCGGTTCCCAACCCATGGGCCGCGAGCAAGGTAGTACTGGGCCGTGAACCGTATTATATTAACATTATTTACATATATTTTTAAAATATAAAATATCAGCAAGATTCGTTGATTCAACTTTCATGTGAATAGACTCTAAAATCGTTTTCAAAACTACACCATTATTACCATTCTAGTTGAATATTTGGCAAGAATTTCCAGCAATCTCTAAAATTGCACTTAGAAACTTGATGGGCCATGTTCACGCTGAAATCGCAGTGGTCGCGTAACAATACTTGCCGCCGCGATTTTATAATTATACTTTATCGTATCACCACCAGCCATCCAGCAACACACACACACACACACATATATTATAAGTAAATTATTGCTATCTGTCTATCATCGTCCGTAATCGTAAATTATGTAACCATAAAAGCCCGTGTTTATGTATATTATTTTAATATTCGTGTGTGTGATTTTTTTATATTTTTGTTGTCTTGGGCGTACGGTCGTCAAGTATGTGTGCACAAATTGCTATTTTGTGTTATTTTTTTTTTTATTATTATTATTATTATTCCATTTTTTGTGTATGCGCTAATCGCAATTTACAATTATTAATTTTACATACGCTAATCGCCGTAATTGTTGCTAAAATTATTATTATTTGTGGGCAAGAATTGCTACATTTTTTTTATTATTTTATTATTTTGTACCAATTATTTTATATAGATTTAGGTAAAGATGTGCAGCTGGCCAGTCTACACACCACCAAACTGTGAGTTTTTTTTTATTTATATTTATAATTATAATTATTAACTTATTCATTATTATTGTGTTGTTGTACTCTAAGAGCACATAAAATTTTTAACTTATTTCTTATTACATTTATTACAATATTTTAGTTGTTGGGCTAGAAGGGCCATACTCTATCATTAAGTGCTATTGGTTGATCCAAGCTCCAAACAGGCAATTAATTATATATATTTAAGGTATTTCTGTGAATTATTTATTTTTTAATTTATAATATACAGCAATGTAATTGCCATTTTATACCATTTTACATTTATTTTAGTTACTCTTCTTCTAGTTTTAAGTACATACCAAACACATACATATATATACAGTGGCGTAGCCAGGATTTTTAAATGGCTAACCACTTTTTTGGATAAGTAAGGTAAGAGGATATGAGAATTCACCCTTAACCCCCCCCCACAATCTACCACCAAGTTTCTAAACGTAATTCAAGCATTTTAGTATAGTTTTAAAAATATTTATTAATATATAATTTATAACAATAATAATAATAATTTTGGTTTTAGTGTTCAGTCACTTGCTCCACTCTGACAGCTGCATCCTCTTAGGCGAATTTCTGGCAAATTCAGTTATTATTTCACTTTCTTCGAATTGCTCTTTTTTATTTATATTAGCCATAGCTAACCCATTCAGTCTGTTTTCCGAAATGGTGCTTCTCAAAAAAATTTTTAAGCGATTAAGTGCTGAAAACGTTCTTTCCGGAGTGAAAGAGGTAACTGGTAACGTGGCGAATAATTGTAAAAGTATTTTAATGTTAGGTCGAAGATTGGTGCGATGAGAGAGTGAATCAAGAGCAGAATTCGGTTTTGGAATAGTATTTTGACTCCATTGTTGCTTCCATATAAACAGGTCAGCTCTGATTGTAGATGAGGTATCATCATGGAGATCTTGGACATATATTTTAGTAGGTTTTATAATATTTTTATCGTCATACATATTTAAATTGGCCGGAATAAGTCCTTCAAGTGGCATAACATCAATAAGCCTTTGATTAAAACGAGCATCCATTGATTCTATTAAATAGTCAAGATACATTATACATATAAACACGGCCCATGGGGGGGCTATAGCCCCCTTAGCCACCCCCCCTTGGCTACGCCACTGTATATACACACATAACACACAATATCATAACATAGCTCACTAGTATTTGTGAGACGAACCTGAACACTATTAGTTGAGCTATCACACCACTACACACCAAAACAATTGGCTAGTTGGTGGTGTGCGACACGCACAAGTCGGTTTCCGGGAGTGCGGCATAGTATTTGTTGCATCCGGCCCAAACAGGCTATATACATATATTTTGACAACCTGTATGTTGGTGTAAACGAGCTTTTTCTACTTTCATTTTTTTTTTTTTTTTTTTTTTTTTTATAAATATATGAATAAACTAAATATTGAAAATGATTTAAAGCTATAACTTTTCAGTTTTAATCCAGATATTGATTCTCTCTAGAGGACAATCGAAAATCACATGAAATCACAATTTTTAAATAAATAAATACATTTTAATAACTGACGTATGTGCACATGCAACATGTATAACTATTGGTGGGCTTCAAAGATTTTCTACGAGATCGGTAGTCCGCACAACTAAAAAGGTTGGGAACCGCTGTACGGACGTACCGCGGGCAACCCGATCGACCCGATAGGAGTACAGTACGCATATTCACGAACTGTCCGTCGGCCGGGGGTCCCATTTCAGTTTTTTTTAAGGGTGTACAAGCAGTCAAAGAGGCCAATTTTTTCCCATCACAAGGCCAACATTTACGATTAGCAGTGATTAGTCGCGGTGCATGTGCAATATTAAAGATTGGAAAACTGAAGGCCAAGGCTTGCCGGCCGTGTATCAGTGACGCCTAGGCCAATAGCCAATAATTGAAGATGAAAAAAAATTCAGGTGCGCACCCTCCCCCCCAAATGGTGTCCCTGCTGTCAGCCACGGAAGTGTGCTGTAAAGTGCGGGTGTTCGGAGCCGTGCATCGGAAAATATGTTCTCCTCGGAAATAACCTGTTTTCTTCGCAGCGCATACGCGTCGACGGCAGACGTCAACGAAACGATTTCCGTAAGCGTTGTTTTTTTTTTTTTATCTTTTTTTCCACTTACAGTTTTAATTTTCTCGGCTCTGCGTACAGCGACCGGATTTCAGTCGATTCTTGACGACGGAATCTAATCTGTTGCGATTCCGTTTCTCACGATTTAATAACAATACATCGTTGTATGTTGTTACGAAAATATTTAGAAAAACCGAACACGTCACCCAGACGCGGTTCGTGTTGTGATGGCCGTAGACTATCCCGAATGGTATGACGATATCTAAGCGTTCACTTCGGTCGATTATACAGCAATCGTTTGGAATTTTCTATAATACCATCGATTTTCAATCCAAAGGAATTTTTGTAAACGTTTACCTAATTTTAAACTTTATTCGTATGAGGCGGTATATATTTTATGTCATCGTAAAACGCCAAAAATATTTTTGTTTTCATAGCCCATCGTAAAATGTCAAGTTTTTTTTCTTTTTTATGGTTTAAATAATTCACGAATATATGCAATAGTGTACAATCCTGTATATAATAAACAAACACTATACTTCCCGAAATTAAAAATGTTTTTATTTAGTGTTCTGATGCGATCAATAACAAGCTATAACGTCAAATTCGAGATGTATCATATGCGAACGAACAACACAGTCTGCAAGTATATAATATTAAAATAATGACAAGCATATTTAATGTTTGCCATTATATCACGAATATAAATAAGAACTTTTCTATATTATTATAAATTATTGCTTTTTTTATGTATAGTTTGAAACTTTTCATCTTTGAGAATATTGATTTGTTTAAATATTGTTCCATAATAGCTGATTATTTTGTAGCACCTTAATTTTTTTTTTTAAACCCCAATATAACTTGACTATAAATAAATAAAATAAAGTATTTTCAGTTTTTCTACATATTCTACTTATTTTTACACAACTATATTACTTTATTATAAATTTGTCTTAAAAAAAAAATCAATATCTTTGATTATATTATTTAAAACTTAAATTTTGCATATTGGAAACGATTTAAACCGTCCTAAAATGCAAACAATGAAAATAAATGTAATTTCTTACCCGCGTTTGTAGGCATTAATGTAATTTTTCCGGTGTTTGTTTTTAATTTATTTTGAAAATAATCTTTTTAACAAACTAATTTCTACAATCTTTAATCATCATTAAAGGAGGAATATTTTTATACAAATTTAAGAAAACTACATTATCTTCTATGAACGTGTCAAAATTGCTACAATTTTTATCAAATATATTAACTATAGGTTATCACGTGTCAATTTATTTCTAAAAATTATAACAGTTACTACTTTAAAGTTAGTATAGAGTTTGTTAGCTAACAATTGGATCAAGATGTTTTTGAAACTAACCTAATAACTAATAACCTAATAACCTAAACTAATAACTTTAGTAAATAACTAAAGTATATTGTTATTCTAAATATTTTCTGTATATTTTTTTTTTTTTTTTTTTGTTAAAATCGTATAAAATAAAAGTATAGTAGTTATATATCAATTAACTCTCAACACTCATATTTTTGTTCTTCTTTTAGTGAACATTTTTAAAACATCTATTTACCATAAACTTATCAAAAAATATAATGGAAATTAAAAGTTAAAGTAAATATTTTAACCAATGAAGTATTAGTATTATATTTTATAAGTATTATATTTTATTCAAACCAATTTTTTAATTAAACTATTTACTTTATTTTTAAACGAATCGAGGGGCATTTATTTTGAACCTAATAAGGTTTTATTTTTTACAACGTATAGGTAATATAACAATTTCATATTAAGTTCTATGAAAATAAAAAAATATATTATTCATTTTAAAATCAATAATACAATATTATATTTTTACTATACAACTTCGAAAAATTACTGTCATAAATTATTGAACTTAATTAATAAAACTTATTAATTAACATAAGTTTAAATTAATTTAATGACCTTTTTGAAAAATTAATAAATTATTATTCGTTTAAAAAAATTACTGTCAACAATTCATCACTAGTGATTTTTTTGTTTTTTTTATATTTAATTTGCCTTTGTAACATCAATAGTTTATTTATTTAAATTTAAATTTAAATTTTACAAAAATTTTTGCTATCACCAAAAAATCATTAGCTTTTAAAATCCTTTCCATTCGCCTTTATTTATTTTAGATAATTACACGTTAAAAAAATTTTCCTTTTTTTTAAATCGCTAAAAGTATATAACCTGCAAGATTTCGTGATAGGTAAACATATCATATTCAATATTCTGCTGTTTCAATTGATATTATCCCCATTAGTGCTTTTTGTAACTTTGTAAAAACTAAGCTTAAATAAAGTACCATCCCATACATTCTTCTTTAAAAAAAATAGTAAGAGTACACTAGACTATCTGATAGCTTAGTTAGGGCATTTAATCCCCCGTATCCTTCCCCAAGTCAAACACTGATCCCCATACGCCCTATATAGCTTCTATTTCTATGCCCCGCGACCGCTCACTATCCTAAACAGTATTATCGTTTTCACTACTATAAATATTATTGCTACCACTATTTTTATAAAATATTTAATACTTTCTAAATTTTCCTAGCCCATTAATCATATTTCTAACCGGTTACTAGTTGAGTTGTTTTACTTTACAGATTTCTTCTTCTCGTTACCACGATAATAATAAAATACATACAACTATTCTCCGTGTTATACATAATATTATACAAACGAACATTATTCTTTAAAGTAGTGTATTTATTTTACTGTCACCAAATGCTGGCCAAATACAAACACTTATTTAGTTACACAGTCATTGAAAATAGAAGTAGATATATTTTATAATGCAACGTTGTGGTCCACGATAGTCAACTCAAACTTAATAATGTTAATAAGCCACAGTGGATTTTTTTTATACAAAATACCGTTGCAATGTAATCATTTATTTAAATTAAAATAATAACAACGACGAAACGAATAATTCATAAAAACGATTAAAACGTAAAAATAATAATTAATTTTCGTGAAAAAAAATATTCGGAACAATGTAATAATAGATATCACGACGTGGGTTAATTGAAAATCGCTTGTAAGAATTAAAAATAATAAAATAGATGAGAAGCCCCCACTGCTGTTTTGGTGGTTTAATATGAATATAGTTTATTATACTATATGGACATAAAAAAACGACAATTATTTAGTATCTATCTTGCTGAACATGCAGCCTTCTTCATCAACCCGTGTAACTACTTCAAACATAGTATATTTAAATTACACTATTTGACATCATTAAATAATAAAACTTATATTTTACCATATTCACAACCTTTATGTGCATTTCACCTCGATACGTAGGCATTTGTAGAATTTCCATTTTAATATGACCTTATAAAACTTAAACAAAATTACTTATAGAATATCATATATAGATATATATATAGAATATAATACAGAATTTTAGCGAACACCTTTTTTATGTCTTCAAAAATATTCAGGTTTAACGTGATATTTAATACTTTTCAAATGATACATTCAGAAAATGTATCAGTAGTAAGTATGAGAGTATTGAAATGAATATTTAAAAATATTTAAAAAAAAAAAATTAACAGTTTAAAATAACCATTTGTCATTAAATGCGATTTTAAAATACCAAATTAAAACCCATGATGTAAATACCAATTCATATTTACCCCAAAAATATTTCTCAAATAACATTCATTATACGTTTTCAATAGGTAACGTTTTTTATAAACTTTTACAAATGTTTTGTAAAAATATTTTCACAATACTTGGAAATAATGTTAAACAACCCAAAAGTACTTATAAACAATTATGAACCATTATTTGTATTCTTATTTGAAATTGTAATGAAATTCTTTACAAGTCTACATATTTATTACTATCGAGGTTCTATGTTCAAGATATCTATTGAGAACTACTTTCCTCCAATTTATAATTATATGACTTCTGAACCACAGTTTACAATTATAATATTAGTATTTAAATAAAACTGTAGTTTTTGTGCATACAATTTTAATTATAATACAATACACTTGGTTTTCTTAAAAAGAAGTATCCGTATTTCTATTATTTTTCTTGCCTATAATTATTGTATTGGAAACAATTTTTAATATTACTACCCCATAAAACATAAATACTGTAGTTAAAACTTTATGCTATGTATTTCCTAATTAAAAAAAATAAATAAATAAAAACACAAAAATATTAAAAATGTACTACCTTTATATTTTATATTTATTTTTTGTTTTTTAATTATTATCATGTTATAATTTGAAAAAAGCCATAAACGAATTTCAAATACCTACTTAGAAATAAATTAAACGTTTAGTATTTTAATATTTTCGTTTACATATTTTAAAATAAATATATATTATATTTTTTGTTTATTTGTAAGTAATAAAATTTATTATTGCACAATATATTATGATAAAATAATTACAACGACTTTTGGTTGACATTATAATCACTTATGAACAGGAACGATTTACTGAATACAAAATATGAAATAGAATTATCTAAAAAAAAAATAGAGAAAAATAATAATTTATTTGGATAGAAAGTTATTCCAATATCAGTAGAATCGGCAGCTTAAAATTCAAAATAAAAAAAAGAACCTAACCTAACCCAACCTTACTAGTAAGTATAGTATATCATTAAATTAAATATTAATTATCTCTTATTAAATTAATTTGTTGAACAACAAGTTCAGGATTCGTTATAAGTATAATAAAAATAAATTTGCCAACTTACTGGACGATACCATGAGTTCGGACCACAATAGAATTTTTAGAAAAATAACACATTCAATGTCGAAGCTAACGTGTTATTTATAAATAAATAAAATAGAAAAATATTTGAATTTTTCACAAAAATTAAAATAATAATAGGTAATCGAAATGTAAATTATAATTGAGTCGTTGTGTTACACCATAACTCGTGACATTTTATCACATACCATGTGAGATGATCTTTAAAAAGACCGTTGCCCATACCATATATAACTAAACATTATTTTTGAAAGGAAATAATTAAAAATTTCTTGAGGCCGTTGAAGATGGAACACACAAGAAAAATATGTAAAGTTTGTAGTAGAATTAAAGGGAACTTTATTAAACAAAGAGAATTTAAGTTATCGTGAGACAAAAATCGAGCAATCAAAAAACCTCATTTAAAATTAAAAGGAATAAAAAAAAAACAGTTAAACAAAAAAAACATGACACCAACACTTTTAATAATAGTGTGATAAATGCCTAGGGTACCCACCAACCGTCCAACATAGCGTATTGCTGGACTACTAAGGATATACGGCTCAAATGAGTTGCTAGTTTGTGGACTAGTCGGACTCGATAGTGCAGAACGCTGAGACACCCATATAGGGGGATAAAAGGGCTTAGCCCCCTCCCCGGACCAAGATTTAGTTCCCCCATAAATATTCCATGGTATAAATTGTATTCCAAGTATACTGCATACAGCATACTTAACTCACAATAGTGTCAAATTGTACAAAAGAAGACACATTGCAGTAAATCCAACTTAATTCAAAATCTAAAATATATACATAGTATATAAGAGTAGGGCAATCTACAGGTTATTTTAAGTTTTGATAGGTGGGCTGTATAGCCCCCCTGAAAATACACCACCATCACATTACCAATTGTAAATAAACAAAGAAAATAGAATAATAATAAAATGAGGCGAATGGTCTGTTATACATCCGTCACCGTTGAATATCTCAATATTATTGACCGATGCTTATGTCACGGCGCTCAATAATAAAAACCCTATAAAAATAATAACATTATGGCTCAAAATACATAATTATAAAATATACGTTACCAGCTCCTAATGGCTATAGGAGCTGAGGTCCGGCTCGGCCGACACTATTTAAAAGAAATCATATTAATGCGCACACGCAACAAAGAAAAAATCCAGTTGCCCCGCAAAGAACCAAAGTCAACACTGGATAGGTAGGGAGGGATATCAAAAAAACATCGATGTTTAAGTTTCGATGTTTGCTTTATCCCTAATATTCAAGGATATTTTAATATAAATTAATTAAAATAAATTAAATATATAAATTAATATTTATTATATTTTTAAAATTTTTCATTTGCAAACAAAAAATATAAATATACCTACGTATAATTATAAATTAATATTAACTTGTTTAATAGAACAAGTCAGAATGACTGTATCTTGATCTTAATTCATAATATACGAGTAGCCTTATCGCTAGAAAAATATTATAATAGCCTTGTATTTCTATAAAACCTAGTTATAGAAATAAACTAAAATATTTTCCAAAAATAAATTAATGAAACCGGTTATGTGGAAAATCGGCATCAAAATTGATTTTTTAAATAACTTGGCCGATCAATTTTGGCTTCGATATGAATGACAACGTTGGTTTCAATTTAAAATAATATATAAAAAATTTTTTTTTATAACTTACAAATTTATTGTGATTATATTGTGATATTGTGAACCATATTCATTTAATTTAAATTTAATTTTTTTACACAGTGTTTTTTTTTTTTAATCTTTCTAATAAATAAGTAAATAAATTGAGTTGATTGTATATGTTTAAATTTTAATTGGTTATTATTAATTTAGCTTGTGGGCCATGGCAAAGAATAATAATTTTTTTCCTATAAAATGTATGTTGGCTTTTTAAAAAACATCAATGTTTTTCTAAATACATCGAGCTCTTGACTTTGATGGTTTTTTAATTATCGATATTGTCACCATGGATGTTGGTAATAAATAAATCGATGCATCAATGTTCACAAAAAAATTACCGTTGTTATTAATAAGAAAAAAACCACAATTAAACATTAATAAACCGGCGGTATTATGGGCAGTTCATCACGAGGTACAAAAGAGATAGAGGAGTTGTACGGAGTGAGTTAGTACACAAAAACGCCGTCCGTCGAACCAGTTCACGATGTAGCGATACAAATGAATATTTGCACGCGCACACTAAAGAAAACACTAAATATAAGTCATTAACAATACGCGGTCGGCTCATTAAATAATTATGAATATAACACTAAGAAAATCCCCATAAAATTCAACTAGAAGTACACTTTAATTGATTTAATTCAATAATAATGTAAATAGAATACAAAAAATAAGGGGTACCAATTTGTTACATTACAAATATAAGTTAATTTAAATAACGGTAACTAATCACAAAAAAACTTAATTGATTCAATCATTAATAATTAACGGCTGTTTAAAATATTACCAAATACTATATAATCTAATTACTTATGATTAGTTCATATACCTCTTTGAATAAAGTCATTTACTCATTATGCAAATTATAATATATTTATTTTATTTAAATAAAAAAGTTTTAAATTACGTCAAATCTTTTAATATATTTACAAAAATATGTTGATGGCCTACTTATATTATATATACCTAAAAAATATATGTAAAATACGTAAATAAACGTAAAAAAATTAATATGATTCTCTGATATTTTGAAATATTGATAACTAAAAAAATATTATAAGTGATGCATTACCTAAGCTCTTTTTCATTTACTATAATTTTTTTATATGTCTTCAAAAATGAATACTGAAAATTTTCTAAAAAATAATCTCTAGAGCAGGGGTGGCCAACATGACTATGTACGCGAGCCACATGTATTAATAAAATTATATCAAGAGCCAAATTATCTAATGTGTACTTTTATACCACAAAAGTAATAAAGATAGCAAACAGCCTATAAACATATCAAATTACGAAATATGAAATTATATCGTTTTTAATATAGTCTGTAGTCTGTGTTGAATAGTCCTATTGTAAACACCTCAATTTGTTTTGTAAAATATTTGTAATATTTAATAATTATATTTGTAATATTTTACCGATACTTATTGCGAAAGTTAGTTACGATGTCAATTTCTAATAAAGCGGTTAAACGTAAATATGAAGAAGAAAAACGGGAATTTAAATTAGAATGGGAAGAACTATACTTTTTCATACAGAAAAACGATAAACCATTTTGTGTCATATGTCAAGTTACATTATCACAATTTAAGGTTAGTAATTTAAAACGGCATTACGAAACCAATCACAGCACATTTAGTCGAGAATTTCCTATTGGTTCTGATTCGAGGAAAAATAAGCTATGTTCGATGAAATTAAAATTTGCTAAACAAACTAATGTTATGACAATGTTTACGAACGAGGCAGACGACTGTGTAGAAGCAAGTTTTGTAATTGCCTTTAATATTGCTCAAGCAAAACGTCCGTATACGGACGGCGAGTATATAAAAAAAAATATTTTAGATGTAATTTCTGTTTTAAATCCTGAAAATCAAAAACTTTTAAAAATGGTTGAAAATGTACCAGTATCACGACATACAATAGAAAGGCGTATTTCAACAATTAGCTTTGATATTTTCACCAATTTAAAAAACAACATTGCTAATTGTTTATCTCTTAGTCTAGCTTTAGATGAATCTACCGATATCCAAGATAAACCTCAGTTAGCCATATTTGTTCGTTATGTTACGAGTGATGTAGATGTGAAAGAAGAGTTGTTAGATCTAATTTCATTGAAGGAAACTACTCGGGGTATTGACATTAAGATTGCTCTCGATGAAACTCTACAAAAAGCTGAAATTCCACTAAACAAAATTATAAGCATTTCAACTGATGGAGCTCCTAGTATGGTGGGTTGTAAAAATGGATTAATAGGACTTTTAAAAAATGATACTAATTTCCCAGATTTTATACCTATTCATTGTATTCTACATAGAGAACACCTAACTGCTAAATATTTTAAATATGATCATGTGATGGATGTTGTTTTAAAAATTGTAAATTACATACGTTCAAGTGCAAAAAGACATCGGCAGTTTAAAAACTTCCTGGAAGACATAGAAGATGATATTCCTAATGATATCCCATGGTATTGTCTAGTTAGATGGTTGTCGGTCAATAACATTTTAACTAAATTTTTTCAATTAATAGAACCAATCAAAGTATTTTTAATAGAAAAAAATAAAAGTTTTCCTCAACTTTCAAATTCAAATTGGTTAAGAGATTTGGCATTTTTCACCGACATCATGCAACATTTATCAACATTAAATGTATCTCTTCAAGGTCAAAATAAATTAGTTAATGACCTAGGGCAAAAAGTATTTAGTTTTCAAAATAAACTAAAACTTTTCATACGAGATTTACAATCAAACAATTTTACTCACTTTTCATGTTTAGAAAAAATAGAAGCGTCCCTGATAGAATCAGAAATAAAAATTAATTGTGACGACTATGTACTTAAACTTGAATTTCTATTTACTGACTTCGAAGAACGATTTCGAGACCTAAAGGCATTAAAACCCTCATTCGGATTTTTAGAAAATCCATTTTTGGTTAATGTCATTGAAAAGGGATGTCCATTATCACATCCAATCATCACAAATAAAGCGGATCTCGAAATAGAACTCTTGGAGTTATTAGAAGATGAAGGTCTTAAGCAGTTTATAAACAATTGTCCCTCTATATTGGAATTTTGGAAGCATATTTCTATATTAAAATACCCAAATATTAAAAACTGTGCGGTAAAATTGATATCAATTTTTGGAACGACGTATTCATGTGAATCACTTTATTCAACAATGAAAATAATTAAATCAAAATATCGTTCAAATTTGACTGATGATCATCTTACAGAATTACTAAGAACTGCTCTTACATCAATTCAACCAGGTCTTAAGAAGCTTACTAAAAAAGTAGACACGAAAAAAATACCACACAAACAAAATTAGCTTAATGTTTAATTTTTTAATTTATTATTCATATTAATTAATTTTTTTTTGTTTGATTTAATCTATATTCTATCCACTATAATACTAAAGCCTTAAATAAATACAATAAAAACATTTTTTTATAAATGTATACAAAAAAAATTTAAATATTTTGGTTTTTGTAAATAAGACCGCGAGCCGCATACGACTGTGACGAGAGCCGCATGCGGCTCGCGAGCCGTGATTTGGCCACCCCTGCTCTAGAGTAACATTTTGAATTAAATTTCTAGTGTGTGTGTGTTTGTGTATGTATGTATGTTTAATCTAATAGCATTGTTTATAATTTTGAATATTATATGAAAAACAGTGCATTTCTCTTGTTACAACAAGCAGTTTGTCATTTCTCGGGGTTAATATTACCAACTCAAGAATGTGATAAATTTAATTACAACGTATAAATCGGATGTCATCTAACATATTATTCCAACAAAAATATAAACTTTTAGAACCTAATCATTCCATGGTTGAACAGCTCCACTGTGTACAATAATTTCGTGCACATAATACTGACAACCGCGATATTTGTTTTTATTAACTTTCCGAAAACAATATTATGTTGTAATACTTTAGAAAACAGTTAGAATTTCTCGATAAATCTGAAAACAGTGTATTATAAATCACTGTAGTGAAAAAGTTGGCTAATGGGAAACTATAAGTACTAACTCGGCTCGGTTCGAATTTTTCTGATCGATTTCACCGACGCCATTAAGAATAATAAAGTAACGAAATATTATCGAGGTATTCTCTTTTTCCTTATCCCTATACAATTCTTCAGCTTTTCACGGCGTAAAAAATAAAATAAAATAATATGCTATACATATTGATACCAAAAAATATTTCTCGGCTACAGCAGATAAACAATTTGCATTAATTTATCGAACTGGTAGAGAGAGAGAAAGAGAAAGTGAAAAAATAAAAGACTGATAATATTTATAAGTCTTTTATATGCGATAACGCGTTTTATTTTATTCACAAAAGAGATTTTTCAGTTAAAGAATTTTTTGAATAGAGTATTTTACTACCTCCTTGTGTGGCTTTTTCTTTCGTTAGAACCGCACAAAACGTCTTCCTCTTTCGCCTCACCGTTCTACTGGATCGTGCGTATTCAACACGTTTCCATTTCCGACCTACCTCGTGAACCCATTTTCCGCTGCGAGTTGCAATTTCCTTGACAATTTCCCGTCAGCATGAATCGCCGAGTACGCTCAATGTTAATGATGACACTATAATATAATTATTTGAAATAGTTTTCATTGATAACGAAATCCAAATTCGATATAAACATATATGTAATAAATTATATGTTATAAAATTATTATTTAATGCATCCATATATACACAGTCTATAAAATCAAAATTTATAACTTAGTTAAAGTTGAAAAGTAAGTTAGAGCAATTATTAGTCATCAAATAATTAGATGAATTAACTATTGCGTCGTTATAAAAAAAATTGATTAAACTTTCTTTTCATTTTCAATTGGGATTTATCGAGAGAGACAGAAATAAATCATTGTTTATTTTGATAATGTGAGTGAACTGCTCGTAGGTACAAGTCGTCATGTAATACGGCTTAATATACCAACCTATGCTAAAACGTTATTTGATATTTAATAGATATTACAATTGTTTTCAAGTTTAATATACCACAATAATTTACAGTAGAAAAACTAATAGTGTTAGGTGCAAAATTACATTTTTATACATTTTATACTATAAATGTAATAGAATTTTTTTTTGTTTTACGATATTCTTATTGAATCATTTAAATCAAACACTGTCTTATGTTCTTCAACAATTGATTTTTATATAACAGACAAATAAACCGTACAGTAAATGAGCTCATTATATGACAGATAATGTTAAAAATAATTACAAAAAAAAAATTGTTTAAGAAAACGAGGCTCACAATTTCTAAAAAAAGTATTGATATAAAGTACTTTATAATACTGATTCAGTCATAATATGACTATATATTATACAGATGATATTTGTCAATCTATTTCTACTCGTATAATTCTATGTTAAGTGAATATAATTGATAAAAACAAAAATAGTACAAATATTAAAATCAACATATTTTGTAGACTCAATCTTTACAAATTCAATTGTTTACAAGTTCAATGGTCAATACAAAACTAATAATTATTAATTATTAATTATTCGAATACCACTAATACTAAACATCGTATAATACATCGTTTAATAAAAAAAAGGTGTTATTTATTACATTAAATATTGTTAGATTGTACTAAATGTACCTTAATCTTAAAAAATATATTATAGTGTATCTATAAAATAAAATTAAACAATAGTATAAGAACACATGACGAAATTTAACATGGTTAGAGATACAGCTGATGAATACGTTTTATGTATAATATAAAACTGGACACCAAATACTAAAAATGTGTACCATTTCTAGTAGTAAATGTGTACACTCTTAAATGGTTAATATTTGCTGCGTTGGATTCGGTGATTGACAATGATCTTTGTCAGTTGTCTAAGTTTAAACATCTGACAATCCAATGTTATAGTATCGTTAAACATCGTCCTTGAACGCAGTATAAAATATTTTTTACCATAAAAGCTATATTTTCAACTCATCAATAATTATCTTAAAGATGGTTCTACAGTTCTTCGTATTCTGTACTTTCAAGATATAATACCTACAAATATGTATAACACATATTACGTAAGCATATAACTCTAAGTGATATTTTTTGTCTTTAGCATTACATTGTACTTGCATTTCAATAATACAGATATAAATATAGGTATAATTTTTAAACATAATGAATTATGATATTTCATTTGCATTGTACGTTAATCACATAACAAATATATAGTCAATATATATCTGTTTAACTCCGCCCAGTGAATGCTTTTAGAATATGTAAACTCAACAATCCGCTTTACTAGATAGCGTAAGTGTATTGCCATAGATTATGATAAAGCATTTTGGATTTTCATTGAGTTGGATAAACTACCATTTTAATCAAAGATTTTTTCTTTCCATATATTTAAGCAAAATATTGAAACTATCAATGAATTATGAATTTAAAAAATATTATGGACAGGTTACATGACTGTGATCAATAAGACATGTTCCTATTTATTCGAAATACATTATTATTTTGTTATTCAAATACACCAGAAATTATCAAAAACTAAAAATTCTGAAAATTCTGATTTAGTTAATTTTTCAACCCTAAAATGTTTAAAACATTTTTGATTATTTTTTAATGGCATACAATTTACAGTTTTAACTTATTTTTTATTTCAAAAAATCAATATTGAGTTTTATGGGTATTATGTTCGGTTCTAATTAGAAAACAAAAAAAACCATAAAAACTTAAACTATTCAGTGTTACTATATTTTAATGATTTAAAAATACAGATATGGTATTTTTCAACAAAAAATAATCTCTTTTTAGATCATAAAGAATTTTAAAAAAAGTTTTTTCTCATAAATATTAATCTAAAATAAATTTAACGTTCATCTCATCATCTGAACGCAAACGGCTAGATCTTGCGCAAGCAATGATAATTCGACTTAGTATCTACTAAGTATGTTGTAAAAACTAATGTTAAACAACCATTTATAACTATATTTTCTATTATTAATCTAGTATTAATTTAGTACGTTTTTTTTAAATAATATTCATTCAGACTTTAAAATAGTTAAAATAATTGTGTGTGTGTGTGTGTGTGTGTGTGTGTGTGTGTGTGTGTGTGTGT
>NW_020272857.1:771775-787836 GCF_003268045.1 Sipha flava | reverse complement strand
TGTGTGTGTGTGTGTGTGTGTGTGTGTGTGTGTGTGTGTGTGTGTGTTTCAAAACTATTGTTAATTTAATACCACGCAATTATAATATAATTTTATTGAGATCCATTTATGAATTTTAGTAAAATTTATTATATTTTTAGATAATCTAAAATGTACAATCATGAACGTATTTATTAGTATACAATGTTTACTCATGATTGCATATCGCTTAAAACTTTAAATTCTCCTGAGTACCGATTTTTATGGTATTTGATTTTGTTCTCGTCTATTTCTAGATACACGTTGCTTTGGCCCTTATAATTTTAATCTTGCCCCGGTTGGAATTTTTTTTTAACCTGCGGGAACACTTATTAATGAGAGCATAACTTATTGAAAAACGTTCTGAAATATATTGATTTGAATATAATTTTTGTAATTTTTTTTTCTATGTGGCCGTAAACGTTAATTTAAACTTATTCAAGAAACAATGTTACTGGTTTCTTATGATCACCAGACCTGGCGTTAAGAAGGTTGTGATAAGGTGCAATACCCCCTATGAATGATCTATTTATATGGTCAGCAATCAGCAACAAATTAGGTAATATTAAGGAATTTTGTTTTAAAAAGTAGTCGGAAAATTTTTATATTAATAACCCACTCAACTCCATCAATATTTGATAGCACCAGCTCTTATGGTCACTTTCATTAATAGTCGGGAAATTTAAAACCCTTAGCAAAAACCGATCAGATTTGAATATTCCCATGTTACAGCCTCATCTAGATCTCACATTATATCGACCAACAAAAATTTCACTGGAAAATAAGAGGAAAATAACAACATTTATCATGGAATAAAAATTACATTATTATTTTTTAGATTCGTTAAATTTTTAAACACTTAAGAAACATAAATTAATATAATTAGCAGTGATCAAAATATCCTAGGGATACATCCACCGTAAATATCTATTAACTAAACAGAACACCTCGCTAATTGTGAATCCAAATAATTTAGTTGAAAACTTATATTACTGTAACATATGTAATACATTTTCATTCTGAGAAGTTGACTTTTTATTTCTATCCACAAATAATTCAATGCAGGAACACAGCTAATGACCACGAGAGGTAATTTGTTCATTGTAGATATGATCTATCCGATATTAACGAAAAACTGAAATAAAAGTTATGTTTATATAATTATTTATACAATATAATTTATTAAATATACCTACATGGTTTGTTAAGATAAGGCTTAAATTATTGTAGGAACTTGCTGGAATATAGGTATGTGTACGCCTATGTTTAACTAAACAAATAACTGCAAATCTTATGGCCAGTGCCGCAACTACAAAATAGGAAGCCCGTGTGCGATAATTATATTAGGCCCCTTCCTAGGATTTATTTTTATTGTACGTCTTATTTATGAGTATCAATTTTTTTAAGTTTTAAAACACGTTTCACATCAGTTAGTGTATGATATATGTATATTAGGGTGTTCCTTAAATTTTTTTTTTTGCATTTTTGTTGGTCTCACCCACTTAATTTGTGTATATGCCTACAAAAACGAACTACAAAAAGTTTTAAGTCAATCTATTAAGGTTAACCCGTGCCGACTTGAATTTGAAATTTGAGTATATTAATTCATTCATAATTTAATGATATATTTTACATTTTCATATATAACTCATTTACAATTAGGAAAATTAAAATTTGTTACAGAATATATTTTAAATATAATAAAATTGTCTATAAATTATGTTCTTACATACTTCTTCTTATTTATTATAATTTACAAGATATATTGAATTTTGTGTATGAAAGTACTATTTTCTCAAAATTATATTATGAATTTTTATAAATACACATTGCACATTGCACACAATTACAGAAATCATTAGATTATTTGAACATTAAAAACATCGTTATGTTCAATATTATCGAATTTTTTCTAGATAAAAATGGTATGGATTACGATCTACGAGTCTAATAGATTTTTATTAATAATATCGTGTAGTCATCTTCGTTACGGTGCGTGATATAGTTGAGTACATCGTTTGTTGTTACGTTTTTTTTTTTTTGGTACCTTATTGTTTTGCAAATATGTCTAGAAAATTACGAGCTGATGAACAAATATTTTTGATTGGGTCACCTTCTACCCAAATACTAGGCTCAAAACTCCCGCCTATTGGACAAGTGATTTCAGTATTTTTTTATAATGTGAGAACAGTAAAACTTAATACGAGAGAAAGTGCTTCGTTAGCCGTTCGTGAATGCAATATTTTTTGGGAAAAAGATCGAATTCCTGTCCGAGCAGTTCAGCATTGTATTAATAAACTTTTAAATGTGTACGAAGAATGGCGTGCTCTACAAAAAAATTCACAAAAGGTAGGTTCATTTAAATGAAAAGAAACAGAATTCATAAACAAACTGAACAATTTATTTGATATTGCACATGTTAATGCTTTAAATATAATGAAAATTGAAAATGACAAACAGTTTTTAATTAATCAAAGACTTCCTGGTCGAATTGGTTGTCTTGGTAGTATAGACAAAAAGTTACTTGAAAATGAAAACAAAGCAGAAAAACGTAAATATAGTGAAATAGAAAAACTAACAAATCGAAAACTTCAACATTTAAATTATAATGCAACTGAAATTTAAAATCAACTATCTGATATTTCCTTGAGTTCATCGTCGTCATCGTCAGATTTTGAATTCACACAATGCACTTGTATACCAATGACATTATCAGAAGAAAAAAGGGGCCGCACAAATTTCATTTCTCTAAAGCTTGTTGCTGCATTAGATCGATGTAAATTAAGTGTACGGGACTCAGTTTATATTATTCAAGCAACAGATGAAGCATTGGGTAACAATATTGATAGTTTGGTTATAAATAAATCGTCTATACATCGATGTCGTGATGCTTTACGAGTTGAACGTGCCAATAAAATTAAAACCAATTCCTAGTTATATAACTGTACACTGGGATGGAAAAATATTACCAACGTTAAATGTTAGAGACTCAGGTATTGATAGATTACCGATTGTTTTAACCAGTAAGAATCAAGATTTGTTTATTGGTATCCCAGAGATAGAAAAATCAACGGGAAAAGAATAAGCTAATGCTATATATTATGCATTAGAAAATTGGGGCGTAAAAGATATTGCTCAAGCTCTATGCTGTGATACCACCGCTTCAAATACAGGGCGTTTAAATGGTGCATGCGTTTTATTGGAGCAAAAATTGGGAAAAGACTTACTTTACCTACCATGTCGCCACCACATATACGAAATAAGTTTACGTGGCGTTTTTGAAACTGTACTTCCTCATACAACAAGTCCTGATAACCCACTATTCAAAAAGTTTCGAAACAATTGGAATAAAATTAATATTAGAAATATAACTTCTAGTATAGACGACCTTGAGTGTTGCACTGCTTTAGAAGATGTACGAAATAATATTCTCCACTTTTGTTGAGCTATGTTGCAAAATAAATGTTAAAGAGATGACTATAAAGAATTACTTGAGCTATCTATAACATTTTTGAATGGTAATTTGGACAACAAATTTAAAATACGTCCATCTGGAGCAATGCATCAAGCTCGCTGGATGAATAGAGCTATTTACTGTTTAAAAATATATATTTTCCGAAATCAATACTCTTTATCAACCTCTGAAAAAACGCTATTCGTGATATTTACGGGAAAGAAATTGCATGCTCGCTAAATGTAGTAAATGACACAGCGGAAAGAGCAGTTAAACTTATGGAAGATTTTCACGGAACTTTAACCAAAGATGATAAGAAGTCTGAGTTGCTATTACAATGTATACAAGAACACAGAAGACTATATCCTGATTGTAAAAAGGAAACATTGAAAAAACAATTTTAATTAATAAAAATTCATAATATAATTTTGAGAAAATAGTACTTTCATACACAAAATTCAATATATCTTGTAAATTATAATAAATAAGAAGAAGTATGTAAGAACATAATTTATAGACAATTTTATTATATTTAAAATATATTCTGTAACAAATTTTAATTTTCCTAATTGTAAATGAGTTATATATGAAAATGTAAAATATATCATTAAATTATGAATGAATTAATATACTCAAATTTCAAATTCAAGTCGGCACGGGTTAACCTTAATAGATTGACTTAAAACTTTTTGTAGTTCGTTTTTGTAGGCATATACACAAATTAAGTGGGTGAGACCAACAAAAATGCAAAAAAAAAAATTTAAGGAACACCCTAATGTATATATATATCAAATTAAATACCTACAACTGTTGTATATTATACTTCACTACATATTTAGGTAGTAAATTTGTTTAAGTAGTTTAGGTAGATATGTTGTATACCTACTCAAATACTCAATGGACTCATTGTTAAATACATATTATATTACTCTAAAACATAACATCCTTACCTGAATCTTAAAAAGTTTCTTTTAATTATAAAATAATAATATAATATTATTAAATAATTGTGTATTTGTAAAGTGTAGTTTATTTTAGGTTTGGACTAGAGGGGCCCCCAAATGTATGTAAGCCTTGGGGCCCGTGTGCACCCGGTTTTTGCGGCACTGCTTATGGCTATTGTTAATCTTGTAATATAAAATACACATAAAAATAAAGTGTGAACATTCTACAACACAATATTAAATTTATATTATTTATTTAGCCTTAAAAAATTTTGTTTTCGGTAAATATATTTTAAGTACTTAAAACATTATTAACTTATAAAAGAAGGGTTGAATACATAGCTAAATAGTTCAGTTTAGATTGTAATTTTTTTTTATACATTATCTAATAATGGTTAAAACAATCGTATAACTTCGAATTATTTTGCTTACTAAAATATTTGCAATTCTTAAGAAAAATATTACTTTGTACATTTGTAATCGAAAAACTAGATTTAATGACTTTTGGAATTCGAAATCCATCTGTTCCCTGATCAACCTGGAATACCGAATGTGAATTTGCCGATATATAGTGGGTTTTTTTAATGTGTTTTGGAGTTTTAATGGACGGTTTTTGAAAAACTTTTGGCAACCAAAGTTAATTTTATAGCTTTAGCAAAGATAAACACTAATTTCTACATAAAACTCTTAGTGTACATAATGACTTAGATGTCGAAAATAATAGGTTGAGTTAGTAAATTATAAATTATTTACATTATGCGATATCTATCGGTTTTACCGTATATTGCATTGGATAAAATTGATGAAATTGCAAATGTCTTAGTCAAGTGTTGTTGACCATATAGTTATATGATAGTTGTTTACAATTTAACGGTGATAAAAATAAAGGCCTATCTGTAACCAAAAAAGGAACTAATATGTGTCACGACTTTATATTATATTTCGTTCAGTTACCGTTGGAGTTCTTTTAATCTTTTGTACCGTGAATTCTACAACAATATTGAAAGATTTCAAATAAGAGTGCTCCACGAAATTTCTATTATCCCAATAATAATTGAAAAAGTGTTCAACATTGTGGAAATTCTATAAGTTTCAAGTCATTCGTACGAAAAACACTCAATCACTGAAGGCAATACGTATTTTATTGATACATCAGACTATAAATTTTTTTATAGAATATTATTACATTAACGGCAATTTATAATTATAATATCGCTATAAAAAAACATTTTTATCAACATTTTATGAAATTAAAGAATGTAACCCATGTAAATTATGCACTTAATTATATCAAGCATTTATACACTTGTTCAGATTTTTATTTATGCAAATACAATTATCTATACCTTGTGGCATAATAACAAAAATTACAAATTTAACTATTTTCTCTTTATTTTCTAATAATAAATATATTTAAATCAAAAAAATAATCACCATCCTAATAGTTATTCAAAATAGATCTTTATTTAACGACGATTAATATATGATAATTATGTTAATTTCAAGGAGTAAAATATTATTAGTTCGATAATATACATTTATTATTTATATAGTGTTATTTATAGTGTTTTGTATATTACGATTAATCTTGAAGTGTTTGATATAGGTATAAGCAGATTTATAGCATTATTAGCTAATTATATAATTATTATTAGTACCTAATTACCACAATAGTATATGGCAGTGGTTCTTAAATTTTTTTGTCCGCGAAGCCCTTATGTTTTCAAAAAAATTTACGGAGCCCCGAAAATCAGGAATTTATATTCAAGACAATAATTATTAATATTTCATATTGAGAAAATCACACAGTTCAAAATTTCATTTTTTTTAAAGTTCGGATTTTGTCATTTATTGTGAAAACTTTGATCATTTTACGTTGTACTGATAAATTTACTTCATTTAATTTTGTGAAAATACCAGCCAAGTTATGAAGTTATAATAACCAAATTTTATCAGAAGTCTTACTTGTAAATAAAATTGGTATCACTAAAACGTATAACTCGTTCACAATTCAGGTAATCATACCAGTGTTTTCATCAATAACTTAGAAATATAATAATATTTAAATTTAGATAGATAATATATGCTAACGGAGCCCCTAGACTTCTTCCACGGAGCCCTAGGGTTCCGTGGAGCATAGTTTAAGAACCGCTGGTATATGGTATATAATACATCGAATGATATATCTATTGCTAGAAGGATTCGATTAAAAATATTGAAGTCAGAATGTAAACAAATATGTGTTAAACAATCTTAAACTATTATAGTATATTAAGTGAATAATTTATCGAGTTTTCGATTGAAATTTAATTTGAAAAAGTTCCAATGATTTATTAACTATAACACTGGTAAATATAATAGTTAATAAAAAACTTGAAATACCGCTAAAAACATGCGCCACTGCCACATTATAAAATCAGTCAAAGATAATATGGCAGATTATAAACAATCTAGAGAAAACATTTTTCTTATGACAGCCAATACCCTACTAGAAAATCAATATTATAATCCAAATATGTATTATTGATTGAAATATTAATGAAGAAAATTATCATTTAAAAAATTAAATAAAGCATTATGGTCATAATGACTGACAAATTAAATTATCAAGTGTAAAAATGTTTGACATACAAATTACTAGCTGAATAACCCGGCTTCGCGCATGAAAATAAATGTGTATCTTTATGTTAGATTACTATAAGCAAACAAAAAAAAAATGAAAATTGTCGTTTTATTTCTCATTTTAATCCAGGCTTAGGTCTGGCAGCAAGTTGTTGGCATGATTAAAAACTGTTAGCTCTTTAGCATTTTATTCAGATACCTTGCGGTGGTCTAATATATAGTTTTAACATAAAACCCAAGCGAATATGTTCTTTTCTGCACACTGCGTCGTATGGTATTGGAAAATAAACAATTATAAATAAACAGTTTCTCAATTAACTTATAGAATTTTACCCGCTCTGCGATTTACTCTTACACTTGAAAAAAATCAAAATAATCGGATGAGCAATTTCAAAGAACATACGTGACAAGGATTCCATTTTCACATTTATTAATATAAATTTACGAGTATTTTTTATTATTCTTAAAGAAGCCACTTGTATAAAACTATGATAACTATAACTCAAAAATTAATAAACAATAAAGTACAAAGCGTATTAAAATTAATAGTCTATTATCTCAATAAAATAACCATTATCCAATATAAAACAAGTTTAATATCAGGTACAGATTTAGTATGTAAAATGAAGTGGAGGTTAAAAAAAATATTAAACGTTTTAAGAGAGTTAAATAAATGAATTCGTTTCCCATGCGGAGCAGGATATTAGAATAAAATATGGAGAAGATAGAAGACACATTCATTTAAATAGAATGATATTTACGAGTTGTATAACTTTAATTGAAATAAATTGTACACCCTAAAAATCAATTAGTCTTATAAAATTATCTATAAAAAAACTGTTTATTAATTTAAATATTTTCAGATGATCATTAATGAAAATTATTTGAAATCTTCTCATAATTATTCTTTATTACATATAAATAATAACTTGACTGATCGGTAAACATAACTAAGGCTTTACCATAACATAAATGTCCATTACAACGATACACTA
Source organism: Sipha flava (assembly GCF_003268045.1). Classification (NCBI taxonomy): domain Eukaryota; kingdom Metazoa; phylum Arthropoda; class Insecta; order Hemiptera; family Aphididae; genus Sipha; species Sipha flava. The sequence goes on along the minus strand of NW_020272857.1, from coordinate 779,803 downwards.
TTTGAATATTTAATAATTCATGAAATCATGAAATGATTCCACACCAAACATATACTTATGAAAAATCCAATAAAAACTTCTACAGTATTAAAAATTATAAAATGAGATCTTTTGAAAGCCTATCTTCTAGTAAATAAATAATCTTGATACATAATGCAGGTTTTATAATACACAACCATTTATTATGTTCCATAAAAACAAAACAGTTTATTCAATTAAATATTTATTGAATAAAATTATTATTCCAAAACAATATTTAATTACTGATGGAATGAATTATCAAAGCAAATTTATGAAGATGAGCTAACCTGTTTATGAGAAGTTTTAATTATAGTTATCTCTTCAACGACTTAGTATACTCTGAATGCTCAGACACGGTTGGTTTTGAGCTTAAATCCTCGGGAGATCAACAAAATACATGATAATAAAAAACTTTTCTGATGTATCACTATTATAGTATTAAATTTGAATAGAAACTTTCAAAAATTACAACTTTAAAGTATTAAATAACAAATCCATAACCAAAAAAAATAAATTGTATAAATACCCACATGTGTCTTAAAAATTATTGTATACAATTGAAAAACAAATAAATTTAATATAACAAAAATACATAATAATATTTTAATATATTAAAAACCAAAAACATAATAACTATCAGATGAAATTATTTGTAATTATATTTTTTCTTATGGTAATTTATCTGTTTAATAAAATTACAAGTAAAAATCTTTGATTTTTTTTCTTATTTATAATTGCAGTACATTTTTATAATGAACAACAATTAAAATACTTTAAACACGCTCCGATCACCAAATCAAATTAGTTTAGATTCATAAGCAAAACGTAGCTACGCATGCATAATATGGATATAAACTTTTTGAAAAAATTGTTAACTTATGTTGGTGACTATCCAACCTTACTCTCCCTTATAAATTGTAAAGTCCCCCAATACTCCTCTCATTCCTCTATGCTTATTCATGTCTCATGTTGAATTAGCCTATTAAGCGTTTGATATCATATACCAATATGGACCTCGGCATTCTTATTTAACTGCTTCCAATTTCATTTTTCCGCATATTTGTAATCTTCTTATTGTTTATTAAATATTTTAATGAATTAAACATCTGTATTTTTACTCGTTAATTACAAAAAAAGGCTGTGTCTATATATTCTAAATAAAAAACCTTCATAATTTAAATCATCACTTTTTTACATAGGTTTTATTATTGTAATAATATTGTATATTATTAAAATTTTTTATCATAAACATATAAATGCTTACTTAAAACCTTGTACAATTTCTAACATAATCTAAATATTTTATTTGTATTTTAATGTTATTTTTATAAATATCACAACTGAATAAATAAATTAATTTTTATCACGAATATTTGTAATACACACCACATTAGTAAACGGTAATTGAAACTAAAAATATAATTCAAACAAACATAGAAAATAGACAGTAATTTATTAAAGCCAACGAAGTATTATTTTTGATTTGTTTAGTAAACATAGAACCATCCAGTTGGGAATATCTAAAGAACAATAGTTGTATTCATAGGCGTGTGCACGGGTCATACCAAGTGTGCCCCGGCATCCTCTAAAATGTTGTAAATAGGTCCCTATAATTTAAGTCTAAGAATAAGGAGCCCATATTTTAACTGATGCAGCTCAAATTAAATGTAATTTATTCTAAAATATTTGGTAAAAAAATAAATTTTGCTTCGTAATAGAAAAATGAATGATAATATAACAGCTATAATTAACTACTGAAGTACAAATCATAAATAATTAAAGCTATCTGAGAAAAATATACGAGATACAAGAAAAACATATTCATTAAGACTAATATACTACAATATAAAGTAAAAAATTAAAGTTATGTTTATAAAATTATTTATGCATTATAATTTATTAAATACACCTACACATTTTATTGAAATAGGGCCTACAAGTATTGTAGGAACCTCCTGGAATATAGGTTTGTGCACACTTATGGTTGTATTGGATATATAAATATATTTTTTTGAAATTACTGAAAGACAATTACGCGTCAAACTATATATATATATATTATAGTAATTTATTGAACAATGAATTTAAAGTGATAACCTAAGAAATTACTTTTGAAAGTATTCATGGATAAAGAAGGACACATATTTTCATTTGCAGACAGAGTGTTGTCCTAAGGAAATGTGGACGCATTTATCAGACACCCAGATTTATATCATTACCTAACCTTCATGACTAATACATTTCAAAAACAAACCTGTTGTCTAGAGCTCTTCGAGTATCCAATTTATTTGCGTGGTTTGAATAACGCGCTATGTCGTCGGAAATAGCGAGAGTAAAGTTTATCCATGGTGGGTAGGATAGAAAAAATTCCACCGAAGTTTCGACAATTTTTTATCAGCTCATCTTCGCATCGTCGTTTTGTCCAATGGAATTAACTGATGCATATCCGGGTTTTTGCAAAATGTCCTAGAAGAATTATGTGACCTGAGTCAGAGAAAAAGTTTGTCCGTATAAACTTGTGGTCTTTGATTTCTTATCTTTTTGACTTTTACGAATATACATGCTTCCTCCGTTCCACTTCAACTTCACGGGATCTATCGCAATTTATAAGTGTAGTTTCAAAACATTAACCTTGATTTATCTGTACAATATATATGTCATTAATAACATTTTTAACTTCTCCAAAATCAACAATTTAATTTTACATTTAGTTACACAAAAACCGCACAATAAAATTAAACATTAGTAATGCGATTTATAAAAAAATTAAAGTTTAAACATAAGTATTTAGTGCATCACGGCCTTTTTTTTAACTCGAGAATAACTTTAATGTATCGGTACTTTAAAACTATAATAACGAACGAAAAAATAAATGTACATACAGGTGATGTAAACACGTAATAACCAGCGATGTGACCATTCACATCATCTAATTCACTATCATCAGACGTCAGTATTGCTTCTAGTCCAAATACTTGCTAACGGTATCATTATTTATTAAATGAATGTAAAAATAATTTTATATGGTTCCACAGCAGCGTATAAATCTTAGATATTTTCTTTTCGATTCAACTTCCTTTATTCAAAAAATACTACGGTACAGTATTTATGATACAATTACACAGTTACAATTTGTGAAAAGAAAAAAAGATAAAATCTGTATGAAAAAAAAGGGAGGATAGAGTTAAATAAAGAAAAAATATTAAAGACTAAATTTAGTGCCTTTAGTTTTTAACTAAAGGAACGATTGAAAATAAAACGGTTAGAGAAAAAAAAATTTCAATTATATAGATAGACAACCTTTTTACGAATGGCAAATACAGACAGAATAAGAAGTGGCTTTTAGAATTGTAGGTACTCTTTTTGTACGGAAAATATATGTACACCTATAGGTTTGACCATCTGCTTAAACACAAATTGATTTTAAGTTATAAATATTTTAGGTAACGTCATGTTAACATTTAACATGTAATATATATTTAAATCAAGTAATATAAAAAAATACAATATATAATTTCTATAAAAACGAAAAAATCATTTTGATCAACTATGTACATTGTTCATATTAAATTGGATTTTAGTTATACCCACGGTAGTTGTTTGGTTTCGTTGTGTACTACTCGTATGATAATATCACAACCATAGTTCATAACTTATTTGTAATTAGTAACCACACCATAAATGAAATTGCTCAGAGAATTGTTTCCTCTAACTATGCACTGTGTTTAATGTGTATACTAACACCCGAGCTATATTTTGGGATACATAACATTATACTGAACTTAATTGAACCGTGAATTTCGAAAAGGGCTCATATCTGAAAATTAAAATTTTTCAGGAAACTAAAAAAACTGATTTTCTTTTGAATTATTTTCTTTATTTTAACAATTAACAATAATTAATTAATTCATTACAACAGAAAAGATATATGAGATATATGAAAAAAATGCAGCCAAGTCTATTTTGATAAAAACCTGGGCCCTTTTCATAATGCACGATTCAATTATAAAAAATAAAATAATTAAAATTCAAGCAAGTCATTTTTTTTTTTTCTTAATGTTTACCAGTTTCTTTGTATATTCCTATAGTTTAATTTTAAAACTCACCTAACATGCATTTAAAAAGCTGATATCTTGTCTCACTTTTTATTAGAAATAATTAAAATTTAAAGTACAGTAAAAATATTAGATAAAGTATAACAATTAATATGTAGATTTTAAAAAAATAAACTGTAAGATAACACTAGCGAAAATTCGTCCTTCATCCCTTCGATCCTATAAATCTATTATTGAATTAATAGCTAATATTGAGTTTAAAATAAAACTCATTTCTTTAATAAAACGATTCTAAGGAAATTTTTAATATTAAAATATACAATTATTTTAATATTTTTAGTCTGTTAGTTCTTCTTTGCGGATAACACGACAATTTTCACCGAATCACACAACATCAAAGCAATAACCTCAAACCTGCAAACCCATTTTGATACACTATCTTACTGGTATAAAATATGGTGGGTTCAAATAAACGCATCAAAAAGCACAGACGTTATATTCAGTCTTCGTCGTTACCGTCCCCTTGCACAATTAGTATTTAACAACGAAAATATACCTTGGAACTCGTCAGTAAAATACCTCGGCTTGACACTAGATAAACGACTAACATGGTAGCCCCATATTTCATCTAAGCTTCAACAAGCATACCAGTGCCTTTCTATATTATACCCGGTTCTCAACAAAAAATCTTCAATACAAAAAAATGTTCTATTCTTATATTTAAACAAATTCTACGTCCACTACTAATTTACAATGCAACAAAAAACAGTATACTACTTTCCTCAAACTTCATCCGATTGTTGATCATATTGCAACATATCTTGAAACTAAAAAAAAATGTTTCTGCGCTTTTCCTCGACGTTACTCGAAACCGTATGGCACGAGGATTTGTTATTCAATATTAAAACAATTTTCCCTGCACCTTACTAACTTCTAAAATCCTACCTAACTAATAGAGCTTTCAGAGTCAAACTAAAAACCTCACTTTCCGCCTCACATAACCTCTTGGCTGGGGTACCAAAAGGGAGCGACGTTGCACCTTTTCTCTACACTTTGTACAAAGCGGATATTCCTACAACACAAAACACCCTAATCGGGACTTACGCCGACGACACAGCAGTTCTCTCATCCAGTCAAGACCCTTTTGAAGCTTGCTACCAACTCCAAACTTATCTGAACATTTTATATCACTGGTTCAAGTCATGGAAAATCAAGATAAATGACTCCAAATCCAACCACATCACTTTTTCTCTTTGTCTCGGAGACTGTCTACATATAAGACTTGAGAACGCAATCATTCCACGCGCAATTGAAGTAAAATACCTTTGTTTTCTGCTTGACAGAAGGTTCACCTGGGCACCCCACCTCAAAAACAATCGGAAATTACTGAACAAACACCTTCACATCCTTATACTTCACTCGATATCTCATATAAACATATCAAACTGCCTACTACTTTACAAAACATTGTTGCAACCTATCTGGTCTTACAGAATAGCCCTCTGGGGCTCTGCCAAGTCTTCAAACACTTGAACCATTCAAGCATTCCAAGCCATTTGCCTCCGTATCATTGCTAATGCCCCTTGGTACGTCACAAACACCGCATTGCACAGTGATCTTCAAAATCTCACTATCAAAAAAAACGGCTAGGTATTATAAATTACTCACGTCTACACTCCAAAATGGAACACCACTCCAACCCTCTCATCACTCAACTTCATTCCAACACACTACCGGAAAATCCACACAGACGATTGAGACGTGAATGGCCAAGAGATCTTCTCAATCTAAACCGCTAAACCACTTTTAACTTATATTATATTGTTTTATTACTCATACCTAATTATTTTTCTCATTGTTAGGTTTTTCTAATGTAAAATGCCTTCTCACTGTTCACTTTTAATCACTGCCTCACTTTTTCCACACATTTACTCAATGCACTCTTTGTATAGATTGTAAATTTTCATGAAATAAATGATATTTATTAAAAAAAAAAAAACAATTGGTTAAATTGAAGTAAATAATATCTAGCATTTTGTACACACGTAAAATTATAATAAAACAAAGCATTTCAGTATATTTATAATAGAAATAAAACAATAAAATAATTTACTTGGAAACTTTTCCATTTTAAATTGAAAGAGGCAATAAAGCAATAATATTTTAATAAAATATATTTTGAATTAAAGTTATATTTTGTATCAAATTTAGTTATAAATGTATAGCTTGGGCAATAAATGTCGCAATAAAATGTCACGTTGTTTTAACAAAAAAAAAAAAAAAAAAAAAAATTGAATTGTAACACGATATTAGAGTTTAAAATTAAAAAAAAAAATAAAATGGCATAAATTACTCGAAATACATTTGGAAACACGGTTATGATTTATATTTATTGACGTTGATAATATATATTCGCAACCAATAAAGCATGCGGTACCTATTGTGATATCGAGCAGTCGTAGTACTTTCGTTTAAATAAAATCAATTGTATTCCGGGTAGAAAATTTATCCCTTCATTATGTTACCCTTCAACTCTTCATTAAAAAAAACCGCTTGCTACACTCACGTTTAATTTTTCCTATTTTAGTGCACTTTTACATAGTATTTTTAATTCACATAAAATACAAAATAATAACTCAGTTTTACTTGCCTAAATATAGTTAAAGGAAATTTTTTTTTAGAAGATTAATTATTGTACTCTTCGGTCTGAGGGTCTCATCTCCATAGAAATCGAAATTTAGCATATACCTATATCTCAATAGAATACCATGTAAAATAAAATATTCTTGATTACCTGGTTATAAATTGTAGATGCTACTAAATAATATAAATAACTTGAAGAAAGAACATATTTTTCATAAGATTTTATTTATTTATCATTGCCATATGCAAAAAAAAAAAAAAAAATTATCATTCATAAATAATTTTTAACCGAGTATGCAAAAAAATTGACTAGTTTTTATTTAGAATTACATTAGTATTTAACCACCCCATTAAATATTTAAGGAAGGCTATTGTCTTCCCAAACCACCCCTTAAATACGACAAACAATGCAATTGTTCTATGAACTACGATCTTGGATTTGTTACTCAATATTCATAAATGCAGTACCATGTCTATCTATCTATCTAAAAATCTATTCACCTGATGATTATAGATTATAATATTAAATTTTCTTATCCCTAAAATCCACAGATCTCAGCAAGTTCTTAATCCACGATTTAGGTTAGGTTGAACTAAAAACAAAAAAAGTCCTATAAACTACTGGAAGGCATCGATTATTGTCAACAAAATGTAACTACACTTAAACATAGTTACCAGAGAGTTGATCTCTTCTTCTTCACTTAACTCAGAAATGTTCGCCAAAATCTATTAAGTTTCTAAATATTTTAAATTTTAAGCTGATTGTCGTCAACGCACAGTATTATTCATTCAAAAAAAAAAAAAATAAAAATAATTTTTGAAGTTCCTTGTCCCATGATAACACGTATCAAATATTGTGGATTCTTGTCAATCGACTAAACGTAGACACCGTGTACAATTTTTAAATTATATACATTTCTCAGACATAGTATTAAATTTATAACTTTTAAAATTCCGTCACACATCAAATTTTAAAATATATTTCAGTTCCTAGAAATTCGTCTAAAATGGATTGTTCACTGCTTGAGCCAACGTTGTACACCATCAAAGGCCTAGCCATTTTAGATAATGATGGTAATCGTATTCTAGCCAAATATTACGACAACAATATATTTCCTACGATTAAGGAACAAAAAGTTTTTGAAAAAAATCTATTCAATCGAACTCATAGAGCCAACGCAGAAATCATCATGTTAGATGGAATCACCTGTTTATACAGAAGCAATGTGGATTTGTTCTTTTACGTCATGGGCAGTTCGCATGAAAATGAATTACTATTGATGAGTGTCTTACAATGCATGTATGATTC